>NW_021835751.1:0-48505 GCF_006345805.1 Octopus sinensis
CAGCCGACTGCTGATCAGGATAATTCTCCAAATCCAAACCGAATCATCTGAAATCACAGACATGGAGCAGAAAGACCGTTACAGGACCATCTGCGAGGATAAATATGAGAGGCTTCAAAACCAATCAAACCAACACAGACGTGCCTGTCTAGTGACTGAAAGATGCGAATCGAGTGGAGCTTGGATCAACACACTCCCCGTTGATAGACGCATCAGCACCAGACTTGGACTGGAGATTTGCCGGACTCACAAATGCCGGTGTGGGGCCACCGTCGATTGTTATGGACACCATGCTCTCTTTTGTCGAAGAAGTGCAGGACGATTCCCAAGACACAAGGCGATCAACGAAATTGTTAAGCGAGCCCTGGAGTGTGCAGGATACCCCGCCGTACTTGAACCGGTTGGTCTTGACAGAGGAGATGGAAAACGTCCTGATGGGATCACAATTTTCCCATTTGAAGAGGGGAAGCCTCTAGTTTGGGATTGCCGGGAGCGCAGTGAACAGACTGCACGCCGCGGAAAAAACGATGAGGGCGAAGGAGAGAAAATATGAAGCGCTGCGAGATCGATTCGTGTTCTGTCCGATTGTGGTCGAGACAACTGGAGGGATAAGTAGGAAATCGCTTCGCTTCCTAAAGAAGCTTGGACGCTTAGCCACATTAAAAAGCCACGACACACGTGAGACCCGGTGGCTTCTCCAATTGATCTCCGTTGCTATCGTAAGAGGCAACGCAACGTCAATTATGTTGACGGGGTCCACTTCTGATGGATGGCTTTGTTAACTTTTAGTAAATTACTAATTATTTTTTTAAACTAACTTAAATAATGAAATATTTTTTTTATTTTTCGTGTCACTTCTATACCATCTTCAGTTTAATTTTGATAATTTTTATATCAATTTTGACACTCTGCATTAACTTTGACAATGCAATAAGTATTATTGACAATGCGATATTCATTTTTGACATTTTTAGATTAATTTTGACAAAATTGGCCGTTTGTACACCCTTCATACATTAGCGCATTTTGTAATAATAGTGCACGAAATTCCGTCAGGGTTTCATTTCCTACTACATGAACATCGTTATGAGGATTGTTGTGATTGAATAAATATGTCTTTACCAGCCTTAAGAATCAAAAAACAGCCTTTTTTAATCGTGATTAAAAAATGCTGGACATTTGAGGTGCGGTTATGCGACAACTCGCCTACTTAAAATAAAAAGTAATTCGTTTTTTATATCAATAAGTATAGACAAATATTCACTAAAGATAATGCTTACGCTTGGGCCAGGACATCTGTCAGCCCCACCCATGCCGGTGCGGGTCCACGATCTTTCCGAACGGTTTGCACGCCCTCTCGTGCAAGAAGAGTGCTGGCAGAATTCCTCGCCACACTCACCTCAATGACGTCGTGAAAAGAGCTCTAGAGTCGGCAGGTTTCCCCTCCACTCTAGAGCCAGTCGGTCTCTGCCGGAGTGATGGAAAGCGTCCTGACGGGATGACTACCTTCCTTTTCAAGGAAGGCAAGTCCCTGATTTGGGACGCAACTTGTGTTGACTCGTTCTCCGCGTCGGTGTTACTCAAGTCCATCACTAACCCGGGTTCCGCCAGTGCTCAGGCTGAGGAGGCTAAGAGGTCGAAGTATGGAAATATTTCGGACTCTTACGAGTTTGTCCCCCTCGCCTTCGAAACATCTGGAATTGTCGGCAGGTCTGCGACTCGCCTTCTTGCCGACATTGCCAGGAGAATCGCCAAGAAGACCAACGACCGGAGGGAGACGAGCTGGCTCTTCCAGCGAATCTCGGTCGCAGTGCTTCGCGGAAACAGCCACTCGATACGCAGTGCGGCGACTTTGAGCTGACCTCCAGGCTCTTTATTAATTCGTGTATAACTTATTCCCCATTTTACCTGTTTTTACACTTTGTGTAAAAAAAAAATTACACATATCAAGAAAACAAGAGAGGTCGAAAAAAGGGCAGCGATGTAATACACGTGCAGCTTCATCTAAAGAGCTAACATTCATGTTATCGGTTGCATCGGTACAAAAGGGGTAATACACTTTGAAATACGAAGAGGATCCTTTAATAAACAAACTGCGTATGATTGGATTAAAGCATGCTTTAAAAAAGCATATGAAGTTTATCTAAGTCCAGTAGTTTTAATAATTGACAATGCTCCATGTCTACAGACATTGAAAAAATACTTAAAGAAAATAAATTCACAAAAAAAACAAAATACTTCTACTGGAACCTTACAGTCCAATGTTAAATCCAATCGAACAAATATGGTCTAAAATGAAAACTTTTAAAAAATGGCTGAAAATCTTGGGAATATCTTAGATGGAAATGAACTTGACTTGTCAAAAAAAGAATTTCGGAAACAGAGATTGGAGGATTTAATTAAACAATCTACGGACGAAGTTACTCCAAAGATTTGTGCTAAGTTAATAGCCAGAATCCAAGGACTATTGCCTTCTTTATTAAATTACAAAGACGTAACATTTTAATTTTTTCGTTTGATATAAATGAGTCATGATTTTTTTTCAATATTTTTAAAATTAACTTGGAAATCCAATATTGAATTTGGAAAACCACTTTGAACTTGGAAATCCCATATTGAATTTGGAAAATCACACTTTGAACTTGGAAATTCCCATATTGAACTTGGAAAGGTATGGATGAACACAAATTTGAGCTCAACACAAGGATGAACACAAGTGATATTTATGAATATACCAACGTGTTAAATTGATAAAAATGTTTCGAATGGTAGCTTTGAATTTTCTAATTTCGTCTTAGAATGAGATAAGTAGGACAACTGTGGTGGCCCTATCCTATTTTGGAGGGGTTGTTCTTGCTGCAGATAGCAGAACAACCCAAAATCCGAATACTCCGAACGAAACCTGTAATAAATTGTTGAACTAACAAATTAGATAACAACAGTAAAAAGAAAATATTTCGAATTACGATCAACTCGATTGTAGGGTTCTCGGGGAACATGTATGTTTGTGAAATATTGTTGGATGCATGTCGTTCTAAATATTTTTCTGATTAATTTGTTATTTAGATTCGCCCATCATGTCGAATCATGGAATTTAGCAATGTTCATTAAAGGAATTTTTGCAAACTTCCAATTCTATTGTCGGTATATTTTATTTTTTTTATATTTTTAGGGCGTGGTTCTTGTATGCATTTATAACGGTAGAATCTACACACGTAGGATTGATTCCTTTACATTTGTAGACAAATTAAATTTCCCGACGACAATGGGATCTGGACAAATCTTCGCATTGGAGAGGATATTCAGACAGTATTTTTGTATAATTATTGGCAGTTACCCCAGAGGATTTATAACGCAAAGTGAGGCGATTAAAGTAGCCCACGATGCAATAAATTATGCTGCGCAAAAGGACCGATTCATGGGAGGATTTTCCCAAAGTATATTTTAATAAATAATATCTTAGTTTACACAATATCTTCATCTGGGATTAGTTTAGTGGGGGTAACCCGACTAAACTAATTGAAAACAAAAGATTTTTCAAACAATTCTGCGGGATTTTCGGGAGATGTGAAGCTAATACACGAATTAATGTATCATCGATATAAAATACACCCAGTGTTATTTACATCTGAAGTACATTAAAAAATATGAGAGACAAATCAATCAAGGTTGTGTGCTTCTTCGACAACAAGCATTTTTAGTGATTTTCGTGGATCACGTTATAGCCAGAAAGTAGAGACGCCAAAAAAAGACAGATCAAAGACTTAATTTTTCTGGATGTCTGCTATTGATTGATTTTAGTTTTATTTGATTCTTTTTTGATTCCTCGTTATTTTTAATAAATTTCTTGTTAATAGATAAATCAGAATAAAAATAGAGTAAAAAAATTCAAATAGATATAAAAAAATCATTATAAAAATGTCAAAATAATAAAAGATTGACTTTTAAGGAATAAAATCAAAAAAATGATGAAAATGATAAAATTTCAAATTCTGTAATCAGGAAATGAAAGTTCATAAAGATTTATTCCTTACAAATCAAATTAAATAAGAATGTAGAAAAGTACACATAAAATACCAACAAACTAAGTCAACTACATGTATCAACGTGTTAATATTTAATAGGCTTATCTTTAAAAATAGGTTAACCATTTGTGTAATGATTTTAATTTTAATAAATATAAATTTTATTTACATTTTCGAGAAGCTTCTCCTACCAATATCAGTGAGAAATTGAATCACGGCCTAGCCGACGATTCCTGAGGTTTCTATAAACTTGGAACTCTCTCTGGATTGTCAATTTTGTAAAGAACCATGCCTTTACCGACGACATGAGTATCAGATAAGTTTGACACTTTTTTAGTGAGGACAAAAGGAATGTGAATATTCTTCATGTCGATCAAGTTACTGTTTACTGAAATGTGCGATGAGACACCTGATTTGGCATTGAAAATTGACTTGATGTCCCCTTGCTAAATTCATTTGGGTCTTTCGTTGTTTCTGCGTTGAATCATTTAACACAAGCCGGGAAATGTAGCCAAGAAGCAGTCCAAGAATATTCCTCCTCCAAAGTGGGAGTGAGTGGGTGAAGTTGGCAGAGAGGAGTCTCTTCTAGACTCGATATTGAATCCTTCTCCAAACTAGGTCCCTATGCCAGGCGTGATCACAGCCGAACAGCGATTGGATTGGGATAGGCGTAAGCTTGCTGATAGGCAGAAAAGGAATAGTCATTATGTGAGATAACCGAGTTTATTGATAGGAAATGTATGAAGTTAATTTGATGGAGCAATGCGACCTGTTTTTATTGATGGAAAAAGAACTTATCGACTAAAGAGTGAACATCGAGAGCTGCAAGCTTTTTGTGAATTATTTGTATGCTACGCCTTCTATTAGCTTGAGAGCTAGCTCTTGTCTTTTCCTGACACGAGTAGGACTAGGCCTTTTTATTACCGAATCTTGAGAAGAGCGTGCTTTCCAAATCGCAAAGATTTTTTTTCGACGAAACTTTGAGAGGAAAAGGCAAATTTCTTACCACTTTTTTGACTCAAAAATGCTAAAGCTTCACGTTGCAATGAGAATCGGGGCCGAGCTTTCGCCCACGCAAGTCGGTGTTGGTGTACGTGGCGGCTGTGAAGGAGCTGTCCATGCCACCAGGGGTTTTTTCTACATGGGCCAACGTTTTACTACTGATTTCATCGTGGTGAAGCTGGATATCACCAACGCTTTCAACAACATAGGCCGCGATGCCATTTTGGAAACATGCTCTCGAAGAGCACCGGAAATAATTCATCTTGTCTCGCTTGCGTACGGTTAGGAGAGCAGTCTTGTATATGGGAATGAGATCATCCGTTCGCAGACTGGCGTGCAACAGGGTGACCCGCTTGGGCCACTTCTCTTCGCGATAACAATCGATGAGGCAGCTCGACTTGCTGTCTCTCCTTTCAATCTTTGGTATCTTGATAATGACACATTGGGTGGCCGTGCTGATCAAGTAATTTTGACTTGGTCCCAAAAATGGCGAGCAATAGAGGGAAAACGTTGAAAAAGATTCGTATATTTAGCTGACTCCCGGAGAACAAGAAAACAATCATAAAATGTATTCACCTCTAAATTAATTTATAGACACGAAAGGGATTTCGAAAATTAGACATATTCAAGATTGCTTGTACGGAATTATGGCCCTCAGCACACATATTTTTATCAAATTATGTTATTTTAGGTTAAATAATTCCTAAGATATGTCCAATTCCAGTCGCAAACACACACCGATACAGATGGCTTCGTCCTCCAAGAGCAGACCATTAGACGCCAGTTGGAGAGCACTTAACTAATCCTCAGAATGAGGGTGACAGGCGCAGTTCAACAACACCAACTGCATCTGTCGGTCCACTAAATGAGAATACCTGATGACATCCCAACTGTATGGAAGGAATCTCGGAGAGGTCAAATCCGAGCGATCTCCATTCGTGAACAGCAGCTGGGTATTCCGATAGCTCGTAGAGTTAGAGATTTGTTACGGCATGTTACACAAATATTATACAAATTACTATACAGTCCGACCCCGAATTGGGGCACCAAGTGCCCCAAAAAGCGGGGGTGCCCCAAAAACAGGGGTTTAATAAAAACAGAGATTTTTAAACATCAAAAATCAATTTTAGAAAAATAATCAGTTAATTTATCCCCAGTTTTCCTTTTACTTCTTACATTTTTCATAAAATTAAGTCGAAAATCGTAAAATTCTTTAAGCATTTCAGGAGATTTGTGAAAAATTTTCTTTTTTAACTGATCAAGAGAATCTTGCGTTTCTCTTAGACTTGTTTCCATGTTATCGTTTTTTAAACCTTCGTTATAAATATTATCGACGAATTCGTCATTTTCCCCATCCAATGTTTCGTTTACGGCATTGTTGATTAATTCTTCTGTAATGCTATCTTTAATTATTACGGAATCACGAATCTTTTCAACTTGATTCCAACAATTAAATATCAAGTTTTTCCCAGCTTTTAGAAATTAGCAGGATTACCTGACGAAGGTTTATTTTGTTTATCGACCGTTTGAATTCATCACCATCATCCTCAAAGCACAAAAACTGAATCAGATAATTTGAGTAATATGCATTTTTAGATAATGAGTATGAAATTCCAAAATCTTTCACATTGAAATTTTTGAGACATCGAGGGTTTTTAAATTTTCCAACAATCAATGGCTCAAGTTTTTCTCCCATAGAATTGCAACAAAGAAGTACGGTGACTCTTTCTTTTCCCTGTTTAAAGCCAAAAGTATCGTCATTTATTCCGACAAACGACTTTCTCGGTGTCCTTTTTATATAAAGCGCTGTTTCATCACAATTAAAGACATTTTCTCTTCCATATTCCGCAATTTTCTCGTCAAGGATTTAAAAAAACTCATTGATGTAAGTTAAGTCAGATGAATTTTTCTCTCCACAAATTGATTTGAATCTCAGTTCATGACGCTTTTTGAATCTGTCAAGCCAGCCGTTTGAAGCTTTGAAAGAATTAAATCCAATTTTTGAAGCCGTATATAAGGCGATTTTCTTTATGAAAGGACCTGATATTGAAACTTTATCTTCCCGTAGTTTCTGAAATATTTCAAAAACTTGATCATCAAATTTCGATTTCTCACAATAAGACATAGGATCTTCATCCGTGTTTACAGTTCCTTGTTCAAGAAAAGGCACAATTGTTTTTTTTTATTCGTGAAATCATGCCTTTGCTAGTTTTATATTTTTAAATTATCTGTCTTTCAGATAATTTTTTCTTCAATATCAATTTAGCAATCTTTAATTTTGTTTCATAGCTTATAACCATTGACAACAAAAAAATGTAAATAAACGTGTAAATTTAAATTATGTATTTATTAATAAAATATAATTTTATTTACTTATAATTTCATTCCCCACAATTTTATAGTGCCCCAAAATTTTCATATTTTTTATCGATTTTCCATTTTACTCTGCCAAAATGTTGGCCAGAAAAAAGTGCCCCAAAATGCGGGGGTGCCCTAAAATCCGAGAGTGCCCCACCCCTGGGGTCTGCCCCAATTCGGGGTCGGACTGTATAATGCTCGATGTGATTAGAATTTTTTTTATTTCTATTTTAGATCTCAAATTCGCATAGTTAATTAAAGTCATTAATTTTGACTGTCCTTGTCGTCTAAAAAGAAATAGTATATGAGTACACTGGACGTCTTCAATAATGTTAACCTGTTGAATTCACATTGTTTGCTAAAGTTAAATAGACTGACAATATTAAATGTTATTTATTTTATTTTCTAAATGTTTTTTACTTATCGAATTAAGCATGTCACATTCTGTTATTGTGTTGTACGTTCCTGTTTTTTATTTTTATTTGATTATTTTTTGTCATTAATGTTTTATTTTTGATTTTTTATTTGCTTGAAGATTAATTGAATTGACTGCTGGTAAAATATCTTGGATAAAGTTTATTTTGCAAGCGAATTTGTTTTTATTTAATCAACTAAATAATCTTCGTTAATATGGGTTTTTTGAATTAAATTTATTTTTATCTACATACTATTTTTATTTTTTGGTATTTTATTGTTTATTTTTATAGTTGTAGTTTATTGCAGTAAAATATGGATACTTGTAATCTTGAGAATGAAATTTTTTATTATTAACTGATATTTTTTGAAGAGAACAAATTAAAATGGATTAATTCTGTTGGACTTAGTAGAGACTGAGCATAGTCAATGTCAGTACACAAATCTGGTCTTTAAGTTTTTGTAAAAAACAGATTACCAGAGATTATTTGGACGCACTGCATGCTTTAACGTTTTCGCTTGGTTATCGAACTTAATTGAACTCAATTCAGATAAAATATATTTGCTTGAATATGCATGGTGCCATAGAGAAATTTCCATCCATATACCATGTTTTAGAATTTGCCAATAACGCTAAATTACTATTGGTACTAAATATTAAAATTCTATCGTTTCTTCTATGATTATCATAAATTAAAAAGTTTTCTGAATCTGGACCAAGAGTTAAAGTTAAAAATAATGGAATATCTTCGAGATCTAGAATATTTTTTGGAATAGGTAGAGACAAGCGTTGATTCCTTATTGTTCGCTTGAAAGAATCTGCAGAAGGGAGAATAATTTTGGATGCTGTATCACATTGAGAAACAACATTTGAACAGATTTGTAAGGGATTCTCTTGGCTCTTTTTTACAAGAAGTTTTGCTTTGTTGCACAACTTCGTCACTTTTATTTGAGTTTCGTCTAATTCCTGATTGTGAGAAATTCCTTCTTTAGGAAACTCAAAGTTATTATCTGTTTTTATTAAATCACTTTATAGCCTGCATTGAGGATGTTTTGTATTGTGGAGGCCATTGATTTGGGGATATCTTCATATAGTTTCCGCTCGGCAAGAACACAGTAATCACAAAATGTTAAATTTCCTGCGTTAAATCGACGAGAATTGTTGCCTATAAAATCAATATAATTTTGATAGGGAACTTCCTAAACTTTAAATTATTTAACTAAAACCACGTCGAGTATATAATTATAATAGTCAGTAAGACCAGTTAGTTCATAAAATAGGTCAAGTATTTCATCAAAATACTTCGTTTATTTAATAAAAGAAACCTCACTGCTTCGATAAAAATTTTCAGCTTCAATGTTCTGACGTGCCAAAAAATTTAAATCGTCAAATTTTCCAATTTGATTATCAAAAATAAGTCCAATATTATATAGATACGTTCCATAGTCAAACATCTTTTTTATAGCTCAATTAACATACATTATACGGATCACAAAGACCATCTCCAATTGCCATTCCAACTAAATTAATTGGCGTTGGATTGTTCCGGCTATATTGATCTATTGCAGAAACCATTGCAGGAATATATTTTCCGGCATAAGATTCTCCAGTAATGTAAAGGGGGTTAATCCTCAATTCTGGAAAAAGCAGATAAAATTGTTGCATGAAACTAACTCGTGTCAGTTTGATAAGATTACATTGATAAATAATAACCAACTTGTTCTTCGTTTGTAAGATAGCACTCTGTATCTGAAAAACTAAATCCAGATCCGACCTAGAAGTAACTAATTAAAATATACAGGATTGTCGATGTAAATAACGCTAAACTCTTTTGTCCACAAAATCTCTCTTAATTTTACTGCATAATTAATTAAAAATAAATAACATTCGTTGTCTGAATTAAAAAAGTATGGACCATTTTCAACAAAAGCAGCATAAATCGAAGAAGTTCCGGGTCCACCCTGCAACCAAACTAGAATAGGTGCTGATATGTTTCCGTTCTTTTGTGATCATAAAAATAATTAAACCTCGGCTGGAAAATACCAGAAATATGTATTTCTTTCACATTCATTGCTTACTCTGAAAAAACCAGCGTAGAGTTCAGCATTTCCTATTATAGGTTCAACTCTGCTCAATTCCCTAGCCAATTCTCCTTGTCCATTATTTAAGTAGTCAGTAAGAATTAAAGGTAGGAACTCTTGAAATTTGAGGAGAATTTATGTAGTTACATCCAATGTAAAATATGTTTAAAATGATGAACAAAATTTTCATTTTCTAATCTTTAAAAATGTTTAATTTAATTTAATTTTAATTTATTGAACCAGAAAACCACCGTCATAGCCAAAAGAAAGAAGAATTCAGGTGATCCCAGCCTCCCTCAGCAGTTCGCGCAGCCTCTCCCGATGTTCCGCCGTTGTCCCGACGCATTTTCGGTACGGACGGGGATTTTCAGGACGAACCTCTCTGTTGTTCCAGACTTTTGGGATAATCTCTTTATCGGAGAAAGTATTCAGCAGGTTGCCGCTTTCACCCGAATTTTGTCGATTTTTGATCGATTGTTTGCACTTAAGTTTGTTCCCCAGATTCCGCACGCATAGCCGATCGTAGGTTCAAAGCAGGGTTGTTAGATTTAAATCATTTGATTTTAATCAACAATAAAAATCAATGATTTAAATCATTAAAAAAAATCAAAAAAATCAAAAAAATCATTTAAATTTTTTTAAATGTCTGGAAGAAAGCGTGATTCTTTGTGGGCTTATTTTGATAAACGTATTATTCCTGGAAAGACCGGAAGCCGTGCCAGATGTCGTAATTGTGGGAAGGACATACAAGGTCTTGTATCTCGGATGAGGCAGCATCATTTATTATGTCGAAGTAATATTGATATCCCTGAAAATATGCCGAGACCTGAAAGCGAATTTCCTCCAAGCGAATTTCCTCGTATTATTCCTGGAAAGACCGGAAGCCGTGCCAGATGTCGTAATTGTGGGAAGGACATACAAGGTCTTGTATCTCGGATGAGGCAGCATCATTTATTATGTCGAAGTAATATTGATATCCCTGAAAATATGCCGAGACCTGAAAGCGAATTTCCTCCAAGGATGAAGGACCATTCATTAATCAATTTCGTAACTACGACGACTTCATCTAAGAAAGATTTGATGGATCTGCAACTCGCTAGATACATATTTTCTACAAACACTCCGTTTGCTGCTGTAGAACATCCCGAATTTGTCAAATTCGTCCAAATGCTTCTTCCTGGGTATCGTTTACCCTCTCGTCATCAAATTGGTGGTACATTACTTGATCATGTGTACGACCAAATACATGAAGACTGTCGACAAAGACTCCAGGACAAAACAGTGTCTATGATGTTGGACGGGTGGAGCAACATTCATAATGAACCCGTTATTTGTGTCTCGGTTGTGACATCAGATGGGGAAAATTATCTCATTGACACTGTGGACACTTCTGGATATAGCCACACTGCGGAATATCTTCAATCTGTTGCTTTAGCCTCCGCACAATTGGCTGAACAACGGTTTGGATGTAAAATCGGCAGTCTTGTAACGGATAATGCTGCCAACATGACTAAAATGAGACGGATAATGATGGAAGATGGCAATGAAATAATTACTTATGGTTGCTCGGCACATTATCTCAACCTTCTTGTGAAGGATGTCGAGGTAGCGGACGTTAAAGGAACTATTGTAACAATCAATAAATATTTCCGAAACGTCCATCTTCCAGCTGCATGGTACAAATCTAATGGAGGAAAAAAACTCGTTCTTCCGATTGATGTACGGTGGAACACTTTATCAGACTGTTTTCAATCTTATCTGGATAATTGGTCTATTATTTTGAGAACTTGTGAGGAACACAGAACGGATATTGATACAGAGATTTTTTCCAAGGTCCAAAATATTTCCCTAAAACGACGCGTTGAAGAATATCTGATGCTTATTAAACCAATTGCTGTCGCTTTAGATAAAATTCAGAATGATTCTACCACGATTAGTCATGCTGTAGAAATTTGGAAAGAACTTGAACAGACATATATTGACAATGGATGTACGAATATTTTAGGAAAAGTGAGAATTCGAGCAAAACAAGCATTAACACCTTTCCACTTACTTGCGAATTTGATCGACCCGACATGTAGTGGGAAATCTCTTTCAAATGTTGAGATTGACATTGCATTGAGTTATTGTGCTCAAAATTATGAATATGCACTTCCGACTCTGATTAATTTCAGAGCAAAAGCTGATCCATTTAAACAATACATGTTTGCTCCGATTTATTGAGTAAAGTATCACCTATAGCTTGGTGGGAGTCGAATTCATACCAGTTACCTTCACAAGTAATTTCACTATGCAAAAAAATTCTTGGAGCAGTTGCTTCGACAGGTGGAATAGAAAGAATCTTTTCAACATTCGGATTTCTACATTCAAATGTACGCAATAGGCTGGGGATCGAAAAAGCAGCCAAACTTGTTTCCATTTACAAGCTTTTAAATAAATAAAAACGATTTCCATTGTTTTTGTTTTTTATTTTAGTTCGCTTTGAAATATTTTTTTATTTATTAACCCGAAGACCACAAAGAAAGAAAGCGTAATGCAAACTAGTTAAGTGATCCCGGTGGACATAAGGAACTACGATAGATCGTTCTGCGTGGCCGTTTTTCAGTGTTTATGTACAAAGAGAGAGGTTCTCTGATAAGCCAGGTGGAAAGGGTCGTTTTGAAATAAAGATCATTTAATTCAAAAAAATCTGATTTAAATCAAAAAAATCGTGATTAAATCAAAAAAATCATGATTTTTAACAACCCTGGTTCAAAGTATTGATTATACATGTTGTTTAGGCCATATAGGCCTTTGCATTCTTTTGCGTTCTTCAGGAAGGCATTCAGGAAGTTAACCTTTCTTGCACCCGCCATAACTACATTTTCAACGTGGGTTGAAAAGGTTAGAAAGGTGTCGAATGTTACTCCAAGAATCTTCTGGGTTTTGCTCTGCGGTATAATTTCCCCGTCTAACTTCGCTTCAATTGAGACTTTCCCAAGCCTTCTGTTTTTCGTAAAAAGAGTCAAAATAGATTTTTCCGGACTTGCCTCCAGTTCGTTTTTATATAGCCATGAACTCAGATTGTTGAGGTTATCCTGTATTCCAGGGGTGGCCAACCTTTTTCACCGGCGAGCTACTTTTCATTTTGCGATTTTTTGGAGATCGACTTATATATTTTAATATCAAAAATTTTATTTTACAATTAAAAATTAATGCGATTTTTGGCATTGTAATTCACTTGCGATTATTTCAAATTCTGGCTCGTATAAGCTTTTGCTATTCTCATGCAATCCCCAAGATGGTCATCCGTTAAACGTGTCCTGTGTTGAGATTTTATCATTTTCATACTTGAAAATAATGTTTCGGATAAATATGTGCTTCCAAAGCATGAAAGAATTCGTTGATACGAATCAATCAAAATTGGATATTTTTCCTGAGACATAAATTTCCACATGTTGACATTTGAATGTAATTTTAAAGTGATGTCATTTTTTAGATTTATAATTTCTATTTGACTTTTTCTTCGATCAACGTCAAACATCTTGCTAAATTCTTCTGAAATATTTTCGATGTCTACATCCATGGACGGAGAAACAAAGAAACTGCATAATATAGTAATTTTCTTGAAATCGCTAAATCTGTTATTAAACTCGTTCATTATTTTTTCTAGTACCATAGCAAATTCATTGACATAATGATTTTTATTCACAAGTTGTTTTGTGAATTCATCTTCAATGTTAGGAAAATGGGTAAAATTTTCTTTTCTGATTTGAGATATCCATAATTCCAACTTCATTATGAAAGCATTTATTGAACTGATCATATCGATAATATATCTATTCTTTCCCTGTAATTCTAAATTGAGTTCATTCAGTTTGCTGGTAATATCGGTTAAAAATGCCAAGTTTATTAGCCAATCAGGATTTTCAAGAAAATGCCAATTCTTGTTGTTTTCTTTAGAAAATTCTTTAATGTATGATAATAATTCTCTGAAACGACTGAGAATTAATCCCTTGCTTAACCATCTTATGTCACAATGTAAAGGTAGATCGCCATAGATTGCATCGACTTGTTCTAGAAAAAGTCGAAATAATCTTCTTTGTAGGGGCTTGGCTCGGATGGAATTAATAATTTTAACTGTTGTCTCCATAACATAGTTGAAATTTAACATTTTCCCACATAATGCATGTTGGTGAATGATGCAATGATATGATAAAAATTTCGGAAAATGTTCATCTTTCCGACAAAATGCAATAAATCCATTTTGATTCCCAATCATTGCAGGGGCTCCATCTGTTGTTATGGATACAAGTTTCTTCATTAACGGTAATAATTCGAATGATAACAAAAACGTTTTGAAAGAATTATAAATATTTTCACCAGTTGTTCTTTCTTTCATAGGTATAATAGCAAATAACTCTTCCTTGACAGTTAGATCATGGAAGATTAAACGGGAAAATACACATAGTTGGGCGATATCAATAGCATCGTTTGATTCGTCAAACTGTAGAGAAAAACACGAACATGCGTAAAGATCCTTTTTTAACTGCGAAAGAACATTTTCAGAAATGCTTTCAGCCCTTCTGACAATTGACTGTTTTGAGAGCTGAAGCTCTTTGATGCAATTTGAAATTTCCTGTTTATTTTTCATACCATCAAATAGTGAATCGGCAGCTTCCAAAAAACAAGATTTTAAAATTTCCCCATCAGTGAAAGGTTTTTTGTGTTTTACGAGGAGACGAGTCACTCGCAATGATGCAATTGTTGCAGATCTGGACGAATTAATAAACTTTTTCAAAATTGTATGTTGTGAAAAAAAAGATTTTTTTAATTGTTCAACTTTCTCTTCCCGTAATAAGGAATTTAAAGGAAAGTGTTTGTTGAACTCGGGATGTAAAGAATTAAAATGCCGACAAAGATTTCCCCTTTTTGGTAATGAAATGATTTTATTGCATAGCATACATGTGCATTTTTCCATGTGCATTGTAAAAATATAGTCTTTTTCCAAATTGGCATTAAATTTATATGATTTGGACTTTTTGTTACACCTCATAACAAGACACGTGAAAAATACTTACTTTAATATTGATAAATATTTTTTTTATAATAATTTAAATACAAAAAAAATAATTAGCAATTTATATATCGAGCGATTTCTATCCGTTGCTTTTATTATGCTCACATCCCTTGATGCGACGATAATATCATCTGCATATAGTAATAACAGATCGTTGTCCCCCTCTGGCTGTGGTATGTCGTTCATCATGAGATTGAATAAAAGTGGAGATAGTGGAGAACCCTGAGGGACCCCATTTGGTAATAGTCTCGATATGGAAGATCTGTTTCCACAGCAAGCCCTTCCCCGACGGCCGCTCAGGAAATTCCCAAGCCATAGTTTTAGATTCGTATCAATATTTGAGGAATAGATCTTTTGTGTGAATATTTTCCTTGGCACCGAATCGAAAGCCTTCTTTATGTCGATCGCGCAGACAATGGATTTTTCCTGTTTAAGTTTCTTGTTTAGACCAGGGGTTCTCAACCTTTTTAGCTCAAGGGCCAAATCGATAATTAAGATTAGCTTCGCGGGCCGCACAAAAAATATTTTATATATTTTTATATTTTCCATTTTACTAAATATTGATTCGCATAAATATGTAGATTCATATATGCATTGTGTGTTATATTTTTGAATTTGTCTTGAGGAATTAATTCGTAAAAATTAATAATGGACGCATTTTGAACAATGCCGCCAGTTTTATATCATGTTGTAAATTAATGAGTTCTAGTTGAAACTTTGCAGGCGCATCCTTAATTTCCACGCTGAATGGAGTTGAGAATATTTTCATTAAAGGAAGGAATTCTTTAAAATTCTAAAAATTAAATTTATATAAATGTACCCCAAAACGTGCTTCAAATTAATGAAATCACCAATTATGGATATGTTTAACCTTAAGAATGAATAATTAAATTTAAACATTATTAAAAAATTAAAAAAGTTAGTTACTCTAGAGGGGCCGCAAAAAAAATCCTGGGGGCCACATGCGGCCCCGGGGGCCGCATTTGAGAACCGCTGGTTTAGACCGTCTGATATAAACTTCATTAAAGCATTTAGGTGTGTGACAGTTGATCGCCCCTCTTTGAATCCATGTTGGAAACTGACTTCTGGGAGGAGGGGGCGAATCAAAGTCATCAAAAATGTTTAAAAGTTTATTTATCTTTTATACTGTTGGTTTGACATTTAATTATATTGGTACTTTTGTCGAAGTGTTTTTTAATATTATGGCGAGCATGTACCTAATATTGATATAAACTGGCACTATAGGTCACATGGAAAATTCTGTTGTGGACTTATGCAACATCAAATTCTGGAAGAGTTTTACCAAAACAGTGGGTCTTCGGTGGTATTTGTCGAGCCACCAAACAGTGTTTTCTGCAACCAGTCGCGGATAGGAGCAGAGAAACACTGCTCAGTCTAGTAATTCGATATGTCGAGGTGGGAAGCATTATTTATAGTGACTGCTGGAAAGGTTAGCATTATTTGATTAACATTTAGGGTATTCAACTGATCAATTGGTTGAAAACGGCTACACACACGAAACCGTTAACCATAAGTAAGGAAATATAATATATTCAGAAAATTCTTTGTGGATCCAACGACGGGAGTGCACACCCAGACAGTAGAACGAATGTGGGGAAGTGCAAAATGCAAGAATAAAGCTCAAAGAGGAGCTGTAAGACATCATCTGGGATCTTATTTCGCAGGTTTTTTTAGTTAGTTATTTTTTCAGAATTTATGTGGCGAAAACAAATACAGAACTATAAGGAATCTTTTGCACAGATTGTAAAAGACATAAATTCCTTCTACAGTCCTGGAATTTGGATGCCGCGTACTAAAAATGACTAAATTGGTTAAATAAATTTTTAAATAATTTTAATAACCATTTAAATTATTGATAGAGGGTTATAAATTAAATAATCTATTTTTCACTAAAAAAATTAATTAATTTTAATTATCTTCTAAAAAAACTGCGACCACTTCGACAAAAGTACCATTATATTTTTATTAAATATTATAGTTAATACAATAAAATTGAAAAATTTATCGCGAGAATAATTTTCCATTATTCCTTGTTCGGTGTTTTTGACAAAGTCCAAGAATATGTCTAAATAACCAACATCTCGATAAGGTCACTTTCATGCTGATTAATCTAGAATTACATAGCGTATATAGTTTTCCTTGAAATTTGGGGGTTCAAACTTTGGGATGACTCTTCGGCTGCTTACCACCCGGCTTACAATCTTCGTAAATCCGCCAACTAAAGGACAATATGTGCTACCTGTGCTGATCTGAAAAGAATTCTGTTGAAAATCCTTTTGGGAAACAGAGAAAAAAATCGGCATTAATACACGATTTTATCTCTATGAGAGCCATCTGCAGAGCAATCCTGCCTACATTGATAACACAATTACAACCAGCCCAAAATGGGTCGGCACACCGAGAGGTTGTGAACATTCACCGAAAAGAACGAGAACAATCCTTTCGTAATCGTCAAAATTGACATTAAAAATGCCTTCAGCTTGATACAATTCTGGAGGACTGCTTCACATACTCATAGCTCATATGAGAAACCATCCAGCCTGGTGCACGGCTAATATCACATCTCATCGTGTTCTGGAGTCCAACAAGGAGACCCACCGGGGCCTGCCTTGTTCAGCCTGGGAATTGTCCGTGTCACAAGATATTGTTCCACTCCTTTGAGGGTATTTTGATGATTGCACCATGGACGGCCATCCGAAGGATGTACTAGATTGCCTAAAAAGTCAGATAGCCCAATTGGAATCCCTATGCCTAACCATAAACACCAATAAGTGTGAAATTGTCAATTTTGGATTTCCGCAGCCTGAATGGAACCTGATTCTTGATACATTCAGAGAGATCATCCCTAAAGCCACAGAAACCAAATCAGAATAACTAGAAATACTTGGATGCCCTCTCACTGATGCTGGAATCAGTAACACTCTAATAACAAATGAACATCAACTAAAAACGACATTTAGACGTCTGGAGATGCTAGACGCACATAACTCCCTATTCCTGCTAAGAAACGCCTTGTCAGCACAGAAACTGAATTACGTTCTTCGGGGCGCACCCTGCTACCTGGAAATGCAACCTGGAAAATCGACGACCAAAGGTGGGACCAAGTCAGCCTACCTGTTAACCTGGGCGGACTGGGAATCCCTTCACCGAAAGATCTAGCTTGCCCCGCATATCTATCCTCTTTAGATTCCAGCCGACTGCTGATCAGGATAATTCTCCAAATCCAAACCGAATCATCTGAAATCACAGACATGGAGCAGAAAGACCGTTACAGGACCATCTGCGAGGATAAATATGAGAGGCTTCAAAACCAATCAAACCAACACAGACGTGCCTGTCTAGTGACTGAAAGATGCGAATCGAGTGGAGCTTGGATCAACACACTCCCCGTTGATAGACGCATCAGCACCAGACTTGGACTGGAGATTTGCCGGACTCACAAATGCCGGTGTGGGGCCACCGTCGATTGTTATGGACACCATGCTCTCTTTTGTCGAAGAAGTGCAGGACGATTCCCAAGACACAAGGCGATCAACGAAATTGTTAAGCGAGCCCTGGAGTGTGCAGGATACCCCGCCGTACTTGAACCGGTTGGTCTTGACAGAGGAGATGGAAAACGTCCTGATGGGATCACAATTTTCCCATTTGAAGAGGGGAAGCCTCTAGTTTGGGATTGCCGGGAGCGCAGTGAACAGACTGCACGCCGCGGAAAAAACGATGAGGGCGAAGGAGAGAAAATATGAAGCGCTGCGAGATCGATTCGTGTTCTGTCCGATTGTGGTCGAGACAACTGGAGGGATAAGTAGGAAATCGCTTCGCTTCCTAAAGAAGCTTGGACGCTTAGCCACATTAAAAAGCCACGACACACGTGAGACCCGGTGGCTTCTCCAATTGATCTCCGTTGCTATCGTAAGAGGCAACGCAACGTCAATTATGTTGACGGGGTCCACTTCTGATGGATGGCTTTGTTAACTTTTAGTAAATTACTAATTATTTTTTTAAACTAACTTAAATAATGAAATATTTTTTTTATTTTTCGTGTCACTTCTATACCATCTTCAGTTTAATTTTGATAATTTTTATATCAATTTTGACACTCTGCATTAACTTTGACAATGCAATAAGTATTATTGACAATGCGATATTCATTTTTGACATTTTTAGATTAATTTTGACAAAATTGGCCGTTTGTACACCCTTCATACATTAGCGCATTTTGTAATAATAGTGCACGAAATTCCGTCAGGGTTTCATTTCCTACTACATGAACATCGTTATGAGGATTGTTGTGATTGAATAAATATGTCTTTACCAGCCTTAAGAATCAAAAAACAGCCTTTTTTAATCGTGATTAAAAAATGCTGGACATTTGAGGTGCGGTTATGCGACAACTCGCCTACTTAAAATAAAAAGTAATTCGTTTTTTATATCAATAAGTATAGACAAATATTCACTAAAGATAATGCTTACGCTTGGGCCAGGACATCTGTCAGCCCCACCCATGCCGGTGCGGGTCCACGATCTTTCCGAACGGTTTGCACGCCCTCTCGTGCAAGAAGAGTGCTGGCAGAATTCCTCGCCACACTCACCTCAATGACGTCGTGAAAAGAGCTCTAGAGTCGGCAGGTTTCCCCTCCACTCTAGAGCCAGTCGGTCTCTGCCGGAGTGATGGAAAGCGTCCTGACGGGATGACTACCTTCCTTTTCAAGGAAGGCAAGTCCCTGATTTGGGACGCAACTTGTGTTGACTCGTTCTCCGCGTCGGTGTTACTCAAGTCCATCACTAACCCGGGTTCCGCCAGTGCTCAGGCTGAGGAGGCTAAGAGGTCGAAGTATGGAAATATTTCGGACTCTTACGAGTTTGTCCCCCTCGCCTTCGAAACATCTGGAATTGTCGGCAGGTCTGCGACTCGCCTTCTTGCCGACATTGCCAGGAGAATCGCCAAGAAGACCAACGACCGGAGGGAGACGAGCTGGCTCTTCCAGCGAATCTCGGTCGCAGTGCTTCGCGGAAACAGCCACTCGATACGCAGTGCGGCGACTTTGAGCTGACCTCCAGGCTCTTTATTAATTCGTGTATAACTTATTCCCCATTTTACCTGTTTTTACACTTTGTGTAAAAAAAAAATTTACACATATCAAGAAAACAAGAGAGGTCGAAAAAAGGGCAGCGATGTAATACACGTGCAGCTTCATCTAAAGAGCTAACATTCATGTTATCGGTTGCATCGGTACAAAAGGGGTAATACACTTTGAAACACGAAGAGGATCCTTTAATAAACAAACTGCGTATGATTGGATTAAAGCATGCTTTAAAAAAGCATATGAAGTTTATCTAAGTCCAGTAGTTTTAATAATTGACAATGCTCCATGTCTACAGACATTGAAAAAATACTTAAAGAAAATAAATTCACAAAAAACAAAATACTTCTACTGGAACCTTACAGTCCAATGTTAAATCCAATCGAACAAATATGGTCTAAAATGAAAACTTTTGTAAAAAATGGCTGAAAATCTTGGGAATATCTTAGATGGAAATGAACTTGACTTGTCAAAAAAAGAATTTCGGAAACAGAGATTGGAGGATTTAATTAAACAATCTATGGAAGAAGTTACTCCAAAGATTTGTGCTAAGTTAATAGCCAGAATCCAAGGACTATTGCCTTCTTTATTAAATTACAAAGACGTAACATTTTAATTTTTTCGTTTGATATAAATGAGTCATGATTTTTTTTCAAATATTTTAAAATTAACTTGGAAATCCAATATTGAATTTGGAAAACCCCACTTTGAACTTGGAAATCCCATATTGAATTTGGAAAATCACACTTTGAACTTGGAAATTCCCATATTGAACTTGGAAAGGTATGGATGAACACAAATTTGAGCTCAACACAAGGATGAACACAAGTGATATTTATGAATATACCAACGTGTTAAATTGATAAAAATGTTTCGAATGGTAGCTTTGAATTTTCTAATTTCGTCTTAGAATGAGATAAGTAGGACAACTGTGGTGGCCCTATCCTATTTTGGAGGGGTTGTTCTTGCTGCAGATAGCAGAACAACCCAAATCCGAATACTCCGAACGAAACCTGTAATAAATTGTTGAACTAACAAATTAGATAACAACAGTAAAAAGAAAATATTTCGAATTACGATCAACTCGATTGTAGGGTTCTCGGGGAACATGTATGTTTGTGAAATATTGTTGGATGCATAATAATAATAATAGAGGCACGTCCGCAAGATCGCAACTTAATGTGAATCTCGCACTGGCCAGCCACATAAGATCAAGATAGAAAGAGAGAACATGTTATTAGGAACTAACTAATCCAACGAACGAATCCAAACGAGCTGTCCCCCGCATCTATTTTTCTTCGTGCTGTGGCTGATGTAGACATCCGGTTTTCCGCAGTGAAATCACTGATGACGGCGTCACTCGTCAATCCTGGGTGCATGTAATGCATGGAACCTTCAGCCGGAATGATAGCAGTGAGATTCGAACCAGAGCTTCGCTAAACTGCCAAATTCTTCAGCACTGCACCATTGTTGGATGCATGTCGTTCTAAATATTTTTCTGATTAATTTGTTATTTAGATTCGCCCATCATGTCGAACCATGGAATTTAGCAATGTTCATTAAAGGAATTTTTGCAAACTTCCAATTCTATTGTCGGTATATTTTTTTTTATATTTTTAGGGCGTGGTTCTTGTATGCATTTATAACGGTAGAATCTACACACTTAGGATTGATTCCTTTACATTTGTAGACAAATTAAATTTCCCGGAGAGGATATTCAGACAGTATTTTTGTATAATTATTGGCAGTTACCCCAGAGGATTTATAACGCAAAGTGAGGCGATTAAAGTAGCCCACGATGCAATAAATTATGCTGCGCAAAAGGACCGATTCATGGGAGGATTTTCCCAAAGTATATTTTAATAAATAATATCTTAGTTTACACAATATCTTCATCTGGGATTAGTTTAGTGGGGGTAACCCGACTAAACTAATTGAAAACAAAAGATTTTTCAAACAATTCTGCGGGATTTTCGGGAGATGTGAAGCTAATACACGAATTAATGGTTAACCATTTGTGTAATGATTTTAATTTTAATAAATATTAATTTTATTTATATTTTCGAGAAGCTTCTCCTTTTTTTTAACACTCCTACCAATGTCAGTGAGAAATTGAATCACGGCCTAGCCGACGATTCCTGAGGTCTCTATAAACTTGGAACTCTCTCTGGATTGTCAATTTTGTAAAGAACCATGCCTTTACCGACGACCTGAGTATCAGATAAGTTTGACACCTTTTTAGTGAAGACAAAAGGAATGTGAATATTCTTCATGTCGATCAAGTTATCGTTTACTGAAATTTGCTATGAGACACCTGATTTGGCATTAGAAATTGACTTGATGTTCCCTTGCTAAATTCATTTGGGTCTTTCGTTTTTTCTGCGTTGAATCATTTATTGGATTGAGAAAAACTAAAAATCAATGTTTTAAAAAGAGAGAAGAAATATTTTTTTCAACTGTGTGGTTATGGAGGTTTGTTTTCAACTTGTTATTAGTTTAAGTGTGGAGTCTGTTATGCAACGTGCTACTATCTCGATGTGTGCTCTACCTGGACAACAACAAACTAACAATATTATTAATAATAATATACCTAGAGCAGGATGGACAACCGCATCGGAGAGACAGACGTCCGATGGCAAGAACATCGTCTTTGCCATTGCAGAAGGGATCGAGTGCACGACCCGGGAGGACTGGGTTAAATCCGCCCTTTCCCAGGTGTTGGGAAGAGCTTCCAGGATGCCCAGAAATGGGTGGCCTACCCTGCTTCAGTGTTTCAATCGACGCTTTAGCTCGAACCTATCGTTAGATGCACTGAAGAAGCTGGCCAAGACCCCTCCTCCTGGCTCGCGGGGGAGGACTGCCGCTGCGGTTACGCCGTCAGGATGCCCCCGTGTTCTGAACAACACGAGCACCAGAGTAGTGAGTTATCGCTACTCTTGCAGGTTAAGGAGATATTTAGTAGGCATATCTCTGCGAATCGTGTTGTCCCCCTTGCGGACCGCAGAGTGACCCGAAAGATACCTCGGTGGCAACTCAGAAGTGACGTGATGGGTTGCATCAATCGTGCCATAGCTTACGCGATCGTGCGTGAGCCTCCGGAGACAATGGACGAGAGATCTCTTTATTTGTACTCGGCACAGACAACCTATGATGAAATCACTCAGAGGCCTGCCCCAAAGAGTAGATGGAGAGAAAACATTGCCGCAAAAGTAGCCGCAAGGAAAGCCGAGCTGGAAGCGCTGACTGGGCACATTTTGAATGTGAGCAATGGGGTCAAGGGCAAGACTCCCCCCTTGGTGCGTACTTTACTTCGTCGGGAACGAGCTGCCAAATGGGACCTCAACGAGTTGAGGCGTGTCCGGGCAGAGAGGGAGGAGCTGATTCTCGTTTATCAGAAGAAGCTCTCAACTCATGAGTCTCGATGTCAGCGCAGGCGGGAGAACAACTGTTTGAATTTAATCGCAGGTCGTTCTATCGTCGGTTGCACGGAGAGACGAAGGAGGGTACCCAGCAAAAGGCCGAAATGCTTGACACATGGGGGAGTATGTGGAAAGCACGTCCTCGCAAGGGTGTGTCGTTTCCGTTTTGTGGACCCGATGCTCCCTTGATGACCGAGTCTTGTGGTGTCCCTGACATCCGCAAGAAGTTCGATGAAGCAGTAACCCGTCTCTCTGACTGGAAGACACCTGGGGTCGATAAAGTGTATAATTTCTTTATTAAAAATTGCAAACCTATCCATGATTGCATGTGTCGAGCAATCGAACAGTTTACACTAGACCCTGGCTCGATTCCAGAGTGGTTATGTACTGGGGTCACTTATTTGATCCCTAAAGTAGATAACCCTTCCGCTCCGACAGATTATCGTCCGATAACCTGTATGCCCAACCTGTACAAGTTGATGACTAAGGTGGTGGCTACTGAGGTCAGAAATTTCGTGGAGGTGAATGGGATTCTGTCCGAGAACCAGTTAGGTACTCGGCGGGATTGCCAGGGAGCTAAGGAGCAGGCACTGATCAAAAATGCCTCGCGAGAGCCCACGGAAACTCACTAGTGTCAATGTGGGTGGATGTGAAGAAGGCATATGACTCGGTTGATCATGCCTACCTCGTTGAGTGTCTGCGAAGGCTTAAGTTGCCAATGTGGTTTATCAAATTTGTTGCAACTGTGATGGACAGGTGGAACGTCCATCTAAATTACAACAAATGCGATATAGGCGAGGTGAAACTAGAGAGGGGCATATTACGGGCGACAGCATGTCTCCGCTGCTGTTCGTCCTCTGCCTAGAACCGCTGAGTAGAGTCCTCACTGCCCAATTCGAACAAATGTCGATCGAACATGAAGGAGGGTGTTTTAGCACCAACCATCTCATGTTCATAGACGACATTAAGCTGTTCGCTCGGTCTTCAGAGATCCTTCACTCAATGGGTAAAGTCCTGAAAGGTTTCATGAAGGCCGTGGGGTTGGAGCTCAACTACAACAAGTCGGCGACTAACACCCCTGTGTGTGGTGACCTAGTCAAAGTCTTGGAGGAACACCAAGGATATAAGTATCTTGGTGTGGTTGAGAGTCCAGCCTCATTAATCACACCCGAAACGAGAAAGTGTGTAGTGGAGGGTGTGCGTAGTAGAGCGGCAATGTTATGTAAGACTCGGCTTAATGCACGGAACTTATTTCATGCCTTGAACGAGTATGCCATCTCATTGCTAAACTACTACGTTGGCCTGATCGAATTCGAGCCGAGTGAGTACGATGAAATGGACCTTATTGTCCGAAGAGTACTCCGAGAGAATCATGTCCACGTGTTGGCAAGCAATAAGGAGAGATTGTACTTGTCTCGCGGGCAGCTAGGACGTGGACTGAGTAACATCGTACACTTAAGTGAGCGAATTCTTACTAAGATGCACGACACCTTGTGGAGTGGGTCGAGTGTATCCCAAAGGAAGGCTGCCATCCTTGCTGCTGAAAAAGCGCGTGGTACACACCTAGGGACCATAAAAGGCTATGTGTCGGCTAAGTATGGTCTAGGTGCTACCAAGTTAATGTGAAGGAGTTGATCAAACTTCAAAGGAGTCTTTAATTAAAAAGATCAACTTAAAAGTCCTTCACAAGACTCTCTTTAGCAGCCTGGACAACCCGCACATTGACGTATCGTCGTCATCTACGTGGCTGAAATATGGGAATAACTCTCCCCGATCAGAAGGGTTGTTCTCATATTTGCAGGATAGAAACTTTTTTAATGGGTCAACGGAAACAGTGTAACCACTGTAAGAGTAAGGCAATGACCGTTGACCATTTAGCCACGAAGTGCGGGAGTGCTTTACCATGATTACACATGGAGGCATAACGAGGTGGTGAGGTCCCTCCATCTTTTGCTCTGCAATAAGTACGGCTTGAGGCGGTCCAGAAAGTTGCGAAACCCGAGTCAATATCGGTGTGTGAGAACTCGCGGGTGTGCATTAAGGTGGATACCCCCATACGCACCTCGATTGTTGTCCAGCACAACAGACCCGACATTGTGGTCCACGATAAGGTCACCGGGGAGATTGTTATCGTGGAGGTGGGCATCACGTGCCTAGACCGTTTGCAGATAGTGGAAGTGGAGAAAAGGAGGAAGTATGACCTCCTTGCAAACGAGCTAGGACTGATGCACCAGTGCAAAGTCCATGTCATCCGTGTGTGATGACATGGGATGGACTGGTCACCAAATACCACAAGCGGTACTTAAGACAGTTGGATGTAGATAAGTCTCTACAGGCTTATATACAGTCAACTGTTCTTAAGAGGACTCTGGAGAGTGTCTCGTTTGATGCTCGCCGATCCAGCCCTTTCCTGACGTTTAGTCAGCAAGAGGCGCTGGACTGCACCTTCTCGAAGGTCTACAGTGCCAGAGAAGAGGAGGAAGAAGGGGAGGAGGTGCGTGGAGTGCCGCCTTCTGCTCACTTCGAAGGCTCTGGACTTAGTTAGTAAAATTACTTAGTTAATTAGTTTCTTTCTTAATAAAAAAAAAAAAAAGTTTGGAACAACAATACTTTAAGTCAAATATTGCGGAGTAGTCTTGCTTGCTGCAGGCTCTAAAAGAACAACGAAATTTAAACATAGAAGTAATTAATGTACTAATTTTTTTAATCCTGTAGATAAAGATGGAGTCGATAAAATCGAAGCTTTTTCGAAAAATATAATAGCAGGATTTTCGGGAAATGTCAAACTTAGTACACGGATTTGCGAGGAATTAAGGTATCATCGATATAAAATAGCTTTAGAACTATGCGCTCACCCAGTACCACTGATATCCGGAATACATTTAAAAAATGTAAAAAATCAATCGCGTTTGTGTATTTAATTTGTTGTTATATTTTAGAAAATCCTTTTTGTGGAGACAGTGTAGGGAGTTGTCATCCGTGTTGATATATTCCTGTTATAATTCAGTCAAAGAAGATGTTTTTTCTATCGGATCTGTCACAAAAATATGTTTACCAGTACAAATCATTGTATATATTTTTAATAATCAATATTTTAGATTTTGCAAGAATAAAAATCGCTCTTTCAGGAATGCGCTATCTCTGGCACACAATTGTCTGGAGTTCGCCTCTTGGAAGAGCACAAGTACTGGAAAGAATTTAAATAGTAAGAAAGTATTTTTTAACTATTTAGTCTGGTCTATAACGTAAAAGGGCTGTGTCTTTAAGGGTTAGAATTGAGAGAGTTGACAGAATTAAGAGATTATTCAAAATTGAGTTGAAAATTGAGTTTTAAAAACAAAAAACTCTAGAAACCGAAACCTTTGATGCAAGGGTGTCAAACGAATTTTGTGCCTTTTCTATTGAGGAATTGGTGACATTGCAAGAGATAAGTGGCAAAGGATAATGCAGATAAAGTCACAATCGGCCGTGTGGACGTCATCAAAAAATCCAAAAAGCGATCCAAAATCTAAAAATGTTGACAATATCAACAATGTTTTATCTTTTCTCGACAATTTAAAAAAAGTTAAAAATTCGTCTTTTAGTTACCAGACAAGCCTCTCTAAACTTGCCTACAAAGACGCCTGTAAGTAATCCAGTGGCCAGGAGTGTCTACAGGTAACAAAATTTGAATTCTACCTCTAAATGGGAAGACTGCCATAGACTGCTGGATGCAAAAATATAAAAGCACTCATCTGGGGTGTTTATTAGGGCAATCAAGGTCACTCCGTGAGTAGTAAAAATAATCTGGATAGTCCAAACATGTCAGAATATCTCGAAAAACACGGTAAAATTTGTCAAAGCAGCAAAGTCCATATTAAAACTTAAGTTTACACGTTGACATGGATCATTTCACGGATAAAATAAAATCTGTCGAGTTTCTAAAATCAAAAAAAACTATTTCAACGCCTTTATGTTTCACTTTTTGCTTTGATTTACTGCATTTTTGTGGGCCTTTTTCAACTTCCTCCACTGAAAACAATCCCTTCCTCACCGCCATCTCACTGGGGACTCTTATCTGACTCCATGCAGTAACAATTCTATCCTGCCTCTGGTACGTCGAATTGGACAGAATATGCAATTACTCCTTTGTAAGTACACCTCTCATACATTTTGTTAGACTAGTCAGGAGGAGGCCTCTCACGTGCTGGCTACCCCTAACCCCAATAAGGGTACTAAACCAATTGCAAGTCCTCCATTATATTTATAGCTTTCAAATGACAAAAATGGCCGATATTTTATATATATTAAAGTCAAATTTATTTTTAATCCCATTTCTCAACAATTCGTCATCCCCAGACACCCCGATGCCCAACTTGTGCTACGTGACTGTCGCCTTCCTCCACCGATTCAAAGTCAGGACGAGATTGACCAACTGAGTTGGTTTTTTGACCAGAACTAAATGACCATCGACCTTCCAGATTTCAAAAGTGTGTTTTTGGAGAAGGCAACATCTCCCTTCTTCGTTTTTCAGTCAATCTGCATGCCGTTGTGATGTCTGGATGAGTATTGGCCATTCCCCCCTCATCTCCCTCGTTACCCTCGAGGCCATCAATTCTGTGCAATAACTTGGTTACATGAAAGAAATAAGGCAATTGGGGAATTGTAGAAAAGCAGTAAAAGTATTTCGATTCGGAAAGTGATTCTCAATATCCTCGACTCTGCTTGAGGGATGTGGTCTTTATTAGTTATTCCACCCTTCTAATCGGCAAAAACTCAACTGGCCACCATTCCTTGTGATCTTCCCCTCCTCCACTGCTCCTGTGTCACCAGCGAGGCTTTACTGACGGGGGAATCTCTTCCAGTCATGAAAGTATTTCCAAACTCTCATTTTAAGGAACCAATTGACTTTTCAGTGGATGAGTTTGATGTTAATAGTCACGGAAAACTGCATTTGCTTTATTCAGGATCGACACCACCATGACGGGCCACTTCCTTTGGGTTGTACAAGCGCTGTCTTTGTGTTGTGACCCGTATTAAATTCTCCACATTTTCAGAGACGTCTTTTCAAGATAATTCTTTAAAACGCCCAGAACAGCCATCTTCATAGCTCGGACTCATTCTATCTTATTATCCTCCTTCTCGGCTTCGGTATCTCCGCTGCCATCCACGTGTGGGTCTTTGGTTGTGTTTTAAGGAATATTCCAGTCTCAGAAGAATATGGCAACAAACAGTACAAACTGCTTTTGAAATGCATGTTCATTCTAGCATCAATTCTGCCTTCTGAACTTCCCCTCGAACTGACTATGGCAGTCAATGCCAGGCTCAGGTCTCTTTCCAAACTGGATATTCTTCTGAGTTGAGACAAAGGAATATTTTGCACTGATTCACACAAAATTCCCTTTGCGGGGAGAACTGGAATTCCTAGTTTTAACAAGACGGGGACACTTACAAGCGAACAATTCATTCTGGCAGGAGTCAACGGCCTCAAACTCTCTCCATTGAAGTGAGGTCTAGTAATTCGGCAACTCTCCTGTGCTCCTCTGACGACTGTCCTGACAATCTTCTGGTGGCCATTGCTTCCTGCAAGTCCCTCTACATTCACAACAACACGATCGTCGTAGATGTCTTCGAAAAGGCTCTCCTTGAGTTCACTGACTAAATTACCTACAAAAGTGTGATTTTATTTGTAATGTTAGATAAAGTGTCCCTCCAACGTGGAAGGGGAAGAACGATTCCTCCACGACTCGAGATTGTTCGGAGATTTCATTTTAGTTCGACTTTGCGTAGAATGACAGTTATTGGTCATTTTATTCCACGAAATTCCAACGTGACAAAATATTTCATCGCCGTCAAAGGTGTCCCTGAAGCACTCAAGGATTGTGTATACGTCCTGTCTAACCATAGTTTGCCTCTATTCCCCCGATTATGACAAGATTGTGAAACAGAAGATGTCCCTCAGTTACCGACTGTTAGCCATTGGGTACCGTCTTTGTGATAAATGTCCCCAAAACGACTTTCAGTCCAGTTGGAGTTTTGTGGATTCGTCAATTTTTCGTCCGAGATAAAGTCTGATTCATTCAGCACTGTTGGCCAGTTACAGCAGTCGTCTCGTCATATGCGAATTGTGGACTATTTTTTAGGTTATGATGATCGCTGGAGACAGTCTTCATACTGCCTGCTACGTCGCCTCACGACTTGGAATAACACGGAGTGGTCCCAAAGTCCTCTTCAAAGGTCCACTTGTTGTGATATAGTAGATGATTGAGAGAAATTAGTATTCGGGTTATCTGTCCAGGAAGCAGAGTATTCTGAGACGAATTTGGAATGCTTTGAGTAGTCGTGGAGGGAGTAGTCGGTTTGTATGACAGGAAACATACAATTCACATTGTTTCCGTCTGATGTCCGTAGGCCTTGATATTATTATTCAGATTGGTATTGCCTCACGTGTGTGTTTACAAAAACTGACCCAAAACAAAAAGTGATTCCTTTAACCGGGCCACACTCAAGGAGATGATCTCTGAAATCAGTGGAAAATAGATATTAGTACAAAGCTGGACGCCGCCAGGAAATGGCAGAAGGCTTGTAAAACTTTAACCACAAAACCCAAACTTCTGGGACTGTTCTGAGAAAAAAATGTTACGTGGTCCAAAAGAGTTTTGAGCCCCCAAATTCGTCCCAATCACCAAGAAATGTACAAATATCACATAAAAACACTACGATACTGCAGTAGTGATCAATTACGTAAATAATCATCATCTGCACTGCCAATTCGAGTTAAATGTCGTTCGAAGTACTACAGTGCCTGGGAGTAAAGTCCACACTCATATGCTGCCTTCCCCAACTTGTAGAGACAACAATACTCGATTGTAACACTCCCTAGCTGTTCCTGTCCAGTGTTTTGGAAAACAGTTCACATTGTGTTGTAGAATCCGATGACTACTTGATGGAGTGATTTGTCGCACTGGGAGTTGAGTATTGCGCTAAATTCTCGAATGATCTGTCAATTGTCATTTATAACCAACCGACTCTTTGAGAGTAGTCGTAAAATCAAAAATGGCAGCAATTTTCAAATAATACAGAAAAAACGTGATCAGGTCGGTAGAGTTGTGGAGGATTGACATTAGAATGTCCACTAGTGACCGAATTTGAAGAGTTTTTGTGTTTTGGGCCAAAAAACAAATCACCCAATTTAATACAAGCTCAGTCGAACTTGGTTGTTGTATTGCTCGAACTTTCGAATTTAATTTATCCACAAGATATATACAATTCACATATATGAACCACAAAACTAAAAGATCTTTTACAAGTCCTCTAAATATCCCGACTTCTCCTCAGAAACGACAACCTCTTACAAATTCTCTTTCCATACTATTAAACGAGATAATCCCGGCAATTATCAAACACACCCACTCCAAACCCTTCCGATCTCTAATATTCAATGTTTCGGCCTGTCAATCTTGTTTGCCGTAGTGGATTGAATATTTCATTTGGTGTAATTGTGTGTATTATAGGTAACAAATCTAGCAATGCCTTGGGGAAGCTTTTCTAACGAGCCTGCCACAATACTCAAAATAGTAAATAATTAACATTTAGGAGACGTAATTCTAAATATTATAAAATTAAGTTGTAATATTTTTCTAATAATTTTTTAAATATATATTAAAATTATTTTAATAAATTTTGTTTCCTTTGTTGTTGTTGTACTTTTTTAAATGGAATTTCATTTTAGCTCAATAGATAACATAACAGGCTGATTGTTTTTTAATTACGCTGTTAGATTATGCGCAGGAAGAATTATTGAAAATTAGTGATAAATTTCATCTTAACTCAAGAGAAAACACAACAGGCTGATTGTTTTTTAATTACGCTGTTAGATTATACGGAGGAAGAATTATTGAAAATTGATATATTTGATCTTGACTCAAGAAAAAACACAACAGGCTGATTGTTTTTTAATTACGCTGTTAGGTTATACGCTTGAAGAATTATTGAAAATTCATGATAAATTGAGTGCTCCGCGATGAAGTTACATTTCACTTTTCCAGTCCTGAAATTCAACATTTGCTGTCACTTAGCGACAGAGTGAATATAAAAAATAACAACCGTCTCCACGAGAGAGTCACAGCAGCAACATTCGGAGGTGAAGAGCTTGGAAGATGCGTATATTGTGGCAGGCTCATTCGAAAAGCTTCCCCAAGTACAGTTGTACTTTGTGAGGATTATCCCGGACATATTCGTTGCCTAAGATTTGTGAATGGAGATGACCATTTTTTAATGTATTCAAAATCCGAACAAGAAAAGGTCGTAAATTTTTTTCCCAAAAAAGATAAGCTCGCAAAATTTTTTTCCGAACCAGATAACGTCGCAACATTTCTTTACTACCAAGAAAAAGCCAAATTATTTGGTTATTGATAATTGGTTTAATAAATTTCATTGGTTTTGTTTAATAAATTTCATGGTTTAATTGAGAAATTAATTTACTTCCTTCCTTGTAGAATGTTTTTTCCATGATGTTTCAGATCTGAGTGATATCTAAAATCAATTATTTCCAATTGTAAGTTAGCGGCAAGATGAAACATATTTGCGGTGAATGTGATCAAAAAACACTCATTTCTTTTTCAAATTCACTTTAAAAAGTGTCTCAAATTGTCAGAAATCATGTTATTTCCTTTTTTATCGATTCATATCAGCATTCGAAGTGCGGGAAATTACACTTTTTAAGAGAGAGTGAATTTGTTGATTATGGATATAATGAAAATTATGAGCTAATTGAATATTTGAAAACAAGCATTCAAATAGAGTTCAATCATTTTATTGAATAATCTAAAACGTACAGTTGGGTTGGTATGTTTGACTCTTCTATAACTGAACACCTGAACTGCAGTGCTGAAACTAGTACCGAACCTGTAAAAAGTACGGTCATGGAGGATATCCAGCCTCGTTCTGTTGATGAAAGTTCAAGTCTCCTCTATTTGGGAACGAACTTTAAAATTGAATGCGTTGAAGTGGAAAATCCGTAGTTCTCGGCGCTCTGATGTAGGGATTTTTGCCTATGCGGGTTCTTGATAGCTGCAAACATTTTACTGATTTAACTCATCAATTGAAATTTCCTGAACTTTATTAATGTCTCTAGCATATTGAAGACAAATTTCTAAACTCATACTCATATTGTAAAAAATTTTGTGATCTACGAAGACGGGTGCTACATCTCTTATAGGCCATATGATATCCCGAAATTTTCAAGACTGTTAAAGAAAACCTAATCAAATCTTTATTTTGAGGATTCGCTCTAATCAGAATCTAATCCGACACGGAATCAAACGATTAACACTAAATCCTTATAAAATTTACACATATCTTTACTTTAAAGTGATTAAATCTCCATTTCTAACTCAGCAGGTAAGAAAAAAACTAAAAATCAACGGAAAAGCATGCGTCTTTATTTAAACAGATAAAAATTCCTGTTTCTTTGCAAGAATACGCATCTTCTCCACTTAATTGTAAGAAATCGCCAACAGCTTTTCCTTCTTCCACTTTCCGGACTTCTTTTGACCCCAATCTCTGAATCGGAGTACTCACAAAACCCAGTAGAGAGCATTCTCTAGAAAACCGACACTCAAATCTACAATTGCCTTTATTTGACTGGTCGTTGTATAAACTGTAATTACCTTATTTGGTCCTTATTTTTCTTATTTCGTTCATTCGGTCTTTTGGATTACATGGAATTTACAATCGGAAACTTGCGATTAATTTTTTAATTTTATATTTTATGTGGAATAGAAAACTTGCAAATTGAGCATTCGTTGGTAACTCGTTTTATAATTTCCCGTTTTATTGTATAATAAGAGAGTAAACATTCATGTTGCTGTTTACGAATTCCAGAATGGCTATTTCGATGAATAGAATCTGCAATAGTTTGCATTTCACTCTCATTATCTATGAAAATAAATAGTTTGTGCTTTTAAAATTTTTCGTTTTTGAGGTAATATGACATAATATCTCGCCCCCAATCTGGCGACTATTGCGACCATCATTGTTGGCAGGACCTACATAGTTTGACACTAATTACTGACTAAAAATGATTGTTAAAAATTTAAAAACTTCACATTTTTTAACTCTATTCATAGTAACTATTTTAAATAAAGACTTTGAATTAGGAATTGAAAATACTGATCATCAATTATCATAAATTGATTCGCTTTTTTTATAAGTTTGTATTTTCAAATTTCAATTTTTACGGGTTTTTGAAGTAGTAAATGTACAAGATTTTGGTATTCACTACCATTTTTCACCTAAGGATTGAGACTACACTATGTAGGTCACGCCGTCAACAAAAAGGTCGCTCGCTCACCAGCGTGGGGCGCGACATAATATAATAAATATATGCTATCGTCAACTCAAAACATATCTTATTCTATAATGGGTTTAATATATAAGTAAGATAAGTTTGTATATTTTTATTTACTAAAAAGTAGAAAAACATTAATTATTTTGTAGCATATGATGTCGATGTGGCGGCCAGTAGGACAACCTATAATTAGTCTATGCAAGTCTCTGCCCCCAAACACTGTGATTTTTGACGGACGGTGATCACACTCGTTTATTCGTAGAGTCAATTTCGAGATTACCACGGCTTCTGTTCAAATAGGGAATAAAAGAATGGACCACTTTTCTGCAAACTTGCCAGTCTCAACTCCCTCCAATCGACCTCAGATGACTGACACAGTCTCACTCATCCAAGAAGCGTTTTCACAACTTGTACTTCTCAAATTTTACTAGACAGGCAAACTGGATGGCTGGGGAGACTTTGTTGAACTCTGTTTTAACCATTCCTGGACTTTTAGAACAGCAGACTGTCCATTCCAGTCTTTTTCTCCATTTTTTGAACGTTTATAAGTCGATTGTGTCATTTCTATGTAATCTGGCGACAGTGGTGAATTATACGAATATTGTCTCCCTTCTTTTTATATTTTAGGATGTATTGCCCGACCATTTGCTTTGGTCACCACAAGAGAACAGTCTCCATGATTCACTTGAGTTTATTGGAGAATATATTCGCGAATCGGGAAACAGCGAAGTGAGTTTTTTTTGCATATTTGAGGACGAGGGACAACTTTTTCTTTCCAATGTACTTTCAGTTGTGAAAGATTTGGCCTCATTTGAAAGCCAAACTAATAAAGTCTAAGTTCTGTGCCAATCAGACAGATTGACTTGTTATACTTTCAATCGCCTGCATTCGAAAAAACAGTCAAGTCGATCACTGACAGTCTTCTCCTGCTGGTCGGGAATGAGGGAACTAAGAGTCACTATTTCGTGTTGTATCAGAGTTGTTGTGCTTTACACGGATTGTTAATTTTTCTCAACTCGGATACGACGGCTCTTCATTCTTTTTGGTCGCTGACTGTATTATAAATCTGATTAATCCAGACAAACCTGGATGCTCTTCCAAAAAGTCGTTTTAGTCTCATTTTTTATATTTTGGCAAAGGTTGGAAGTAATGGCTATTTCGACAGAGCAGAATGTTTAATCAACTGGAATCTGTGCTGAGGAGTGGACTGTCTGGCAATATTTTGACTGGAGTCATCCGATCTCATTTCAAAATTCATTTCGAGCCATTCGATAGTTACTTCAAATTTTTAGAAAATTCGGAAAATGAGTTGTCCGTGCACGTGGCTTGTCATGTTAAATAATTTAGTGGTCAAATGGGGGTATTGATGGGGAATATTGGCTGTATTGCATTACTACAATGAAGGTGTCACTACTCAGAAACGCAGTGAATGATGGCTTGTTTGTTACACACGAAATGCCGAGTCTTTTCTTGTAAAGGTCTTATTTATAATATTAGTGTTCTCTATCATGTCCTTTTTCCACGTCTTGCCAGTTATTGTCAACATTTTCTAACGAGATACGAGATTATTGGAGTCGACAAGTGGATATGTTCAGGGCATACATTTTGGGATATCAAGCTTGCTTTATTGTTGAGTGTTGGATTGATTTGTAGGTGACCTGCTATCTTATATTCGAGGGGATTCTGCGTGAACCACAGTTTGAGCACACCACCAACCAAAAAATGTTCGCCAAAAGATACTGCGAGTCACTCCCAGTCCTTCCACACAACTCGACTGAATATTCCACTATGACTGTCAGTTTGGGTGTATATCCCAGACTGAGGTCGAATTATTGAGAAAGAAAGAGGGGACCGCTCTGTTGAATGTCGCACTCGACATGTTGAGGGAGGCAGTTCAGATAATTGAGGACATCCCTCTGCAATATAAGTCTCTTGATGTAATCTGGTCTGTTTAGTGTGCTTAGTGTACTGTGCTTGTCGATGTGATGTCCTTTCTGAGCACTGATGTTGTGCGGGTGACTAATAAAGAAGCAAGGCCGAATGTAATTCTCGTGCATGATGCTTAGAATGTTGAGTTGGAGACAGGAGTGGTCTTATTTGTAAAACTTGGACTTATTGATACTACTTAATTGTGTCTTTATTTATTCAAGAATGTGACCCTCCTCTAAAATTCCGAAAGTTACGACAAAGAATTTGAACTTAGAATATCCACGTGTTCGTGTCTAATGGAAAGCCGATTTTTCTTCGAGTGCGTTATTTATTCGTCTTATTTCTGTCCATTATGTTTAGGACACTGTGATAAATGGAAGGATTTGGGTCATTCTTAGACTTAATTCGTCAATAATCCCTTTCAGCACAGTCATCAGTTTGCTCCTGTTAATCGAGTTGAAGGCTTTTGATAGATCTAATCTTAGAATGTGGGTGGCATTGCAATTTCTTTGATGTGTCGCACATGTCCATCTGTGACTCCATATTGCATTAGTTGTTGATCTTTATCTGAACCAACTTTGACTTTCTGGTAGGTATTTATAGCCTGGTTTTTATTCGTTCCAATAAAAGGTTAGCTAAGACTTTCCGTAGAGAATTTTATAATATAATTGGTCGTAGCTTTTTAACCGGTCTTATGGATTTCTTAGATTTTGGTATATCTGTTAGTAATCTCGAACCCCCAGAGGTAAATTTGAGTTAGTTGAAAACATTTCATTTATTAGTGTAGCGAGTTTTTCAAAAAAGAGTCAGGGACATATTTTAATAATTCTAAAGTTTATCATATGCTGTTTTTGCTTCAAGATTGTAATTAGTTCCTTGAGGGGTCTGGGCATTCCATTGACTGGATGGATTGCTGTTGTCACATTGGAAAGTTTTTTCCTGAGGGGCAACGTCTTCTCGATCATTAGTAGTTCTATATCTAAACTGACTTAATCTATTTGAATAAAATTTATTTTTCAAAATGTGTTGCAATTACCTCCGCTTGCTCCTCAGAATTCAGTAATGTCTTCCATTTTTATCCTTGATAATTATTCGTTCCCTTCGGTTTATGCATCGTAGTACACAAGCGGCCATATATACATTTGAGAATTATCTTTTAGTATGAGTACTTCATTTATTTTGCAGAGCAGATCTTCTTGATAAAGTGTATTGTCCAGTCTCCTGATTTTTCTACGGATTTTGTCTCTCTGCCCCTGAAGGGCTTTTCTCTTATTATAATCTTTTTCGTTTAGTTTCTTTGTATGGATTTCTTTTAAAGTCCTTTGCTAGTTTTGTTTGTACCGTCCAATCCGTACTGGCTGTCTTCCGCGTTTCTAAGTACAGGCTTGCTGCTTCCTTTATTACGTGTTTTATGCCAGGTAATCTCCAATTTTAGTCATGGTATAAATCTCGACGTATAAGCAATAGATTTTAATTATTTTTTCATTTTTTGTCACCGTCCATTTGCCGGACCGTACATCACTTTAAAACAAAAAACATATCATTTCAAATAATAATGACTTAATGATGACAAATTATTATATATTTTTTTAAAATATAATATTTTTATTTTGCTAAAATATAATCAATCGCACGCGAAAAAAATGAGTTACTTGAGACTGTCTGCGAGCGAAATGCAAATAATTAAAAATTTTAAAATGAATGATTATTATTGTCCTGAAATTCCAAAAGACAAAAGTATAGACTTAAAAAATTGTCTGAATCGTTTGAATTTATGATGAAAAATTTTTACTTGAAAAGTGGATTTTAGGATGATTTTTTACTATCTGATCAAGCAGAATTAAAAATTTTAACAATTGAGGTAACTTGTGTTGCTCATAAAAAAAAGCCTGAACACAATTATGGCCATTTTGGAAGAGACAGATTGTACAGTCTTTTAAAGAAAAAAATTTACAACTTAACGAGAAAAGAAATTCAAGAAGTAATAAAGAAATGTGTTTTTTGTCAAGCCAAAAGATGCATGGCTACTAAACCTCCAATTACGCCAATTATCGAACAAAGACCTCGTGATAGATGTCTAGCAGATCTTATTGACTTGCGGAGGTATTCTCACATAAACGAAGAATACTCATGGGTATTAATTAAATGATGTTATCCTAAGGTTTTGGTACTTATCGACAGTTTTTCAAAGTACGGAATGGTCGAGCTAGCGAAGAATAAATCTGCAGAAGAAATTTCCTCATTGTTCGAGAGAATTTTTTATACTTGTGGTCCTCCTGTTATTCTTCATACTGACAATGGGAAAGAATTTAAAAATTCTAAAATGGAGATTTTGCGCAAAGAACTAAATATCAGACATGTTTTCGGGAGAGCTCGATGTCCATGGATACAAGGCCAGGTTGAAAGGTATATTTTATTCTACACAAAATGTAAATAGATTTAATCAAAGTATTAAACGTTGGATATCTTCAACCTCGGCCTCAAATGGCGAATTTGGGAGATATGTTAATATAATTAAAAAAATTGTATTTCAATACAATATCACTGTACATCAAAGTACGGAACAAATCCCATTTTATATTTTTATAGGTGCACACTATCCGCAAAATCCTGAAATTAATGATTGTAATGAAGAAAATCTTACTAAAGCTCGGGAAGAAGCTTATAAGAATCTCCAGATTTGTGGAGACTATATGTCAAAACGAAAACGGTGGAAATTTGATGAAGACGAAATCAAAATTGGCGATTGTGTTTTGCTAGGTCATGACCAAGATGCAAACGAGCAAAATAGAAGATGCCCTCTATATGACCAATTAAATGTAACTAAGTACTTCGTTATTTATGGACTGGGTGAGAATTTTACAATACATGGAGAAGATGGAAATATAGAAAATGTGCATTTTCAAGATTAAAAAACTAAAAACTTGATTTAAAAAAAAAAATAAACCTTGATTAAAAAAAACTTTAAAAGCTCGTTTTAAATGTTAGAATGCTAATCTCCGGGTTTCAGTTTAGGGTTAGGGTTTGGTGTCTGTCTAGGGTTTCGGGTTTGGTGTCTGTTTATGGTTAGGGTTGGGGTTAGGTTAGAGTTTGGAATTTGTGACTTTTTGGGGTTAGGGGTTGGTGTTTTTTAGGGTTTTCAGTAGACCTACAGTTTATGTATAATAAATCCATTAAATAAGCATAGACAAGACAAGTTTTATTTCCCAACAAACCTATAAATTAAAGTTAGGAAGAAAGCCAAGAGCAGAACAAGAAACTAATTAAAGTGGGTTTGATTTCATTGTATAGAGTCATTTTATGAGACACCACATGTCTCTTCTTCGCATATACCCTAAAGAATTACATCATACTTTCTATAAGTGACGTAACAAATCTTCAATCTTTCTGACTTTAGCGTCATAAGCATTTTCGATTTTTGAATTTAAGTTCAATCCAAATGCCAATTTAATAGCAAATCTTCTGGTCTTTTCCAACTTTTTCACAAAAATGCTACTTTCTTCGGACCTATACCATCCTTGATAGCCATATATCAGGAATGGCTCAATACATGTAGAATACACAAAAAGGAAAGTTTCAGGCTCCAAATGAAATCAACTTAAGGATTTCAACATTCCTGTAGCTTTCTCTCTTCGTGTTTTGATATGATCTTTAAAAGATCCTCTTCGGTCTATCGATACTCCGAGATACTCCAATTTTCCAGAGTTTTTTATATCTCCTGTATTTACATATTCATTGATATTTTTTCTTTTACTTGCAATCCATGTGACTGTTGATTTTTCTCTTGACAGAGTCAACCCATTGTTTTGGCACCACCTCCCAATGTTTTTTATATGGGTTTTTACTCTTTTCCACGAAATTTGTTTACTTATGCTTGAATCAAGCATAAGAATGTCATCAGCATAAATAATCATACGACTATTTATGCTCTCAGTTTTTGGTAACTCACTCATTACACAATTAAAGAGTAGCGGGCTGAGAATTGATCCCTGCGGAACCCCTCTTCGTAATTCAATTTTCTTAGAAATTAAATTTCCAACACGTATATACGACTTCCTTCTTGAAAGAAAGTTTTCTATCCATAATAATGCGGTTTCCCAATTCCTGCTTTTGATAACGTATCAAGAAGTCCGTAGTGCCAAACACTGTCAAAGGCCTTCGTTATATCCAAGCACGCTATTGTAAGAAATCCTTTTTTCTCCTCGAACTATCAATTGCAGATCTTAGCTCTCTGAGACAATCTCCAGTCCCTTTTTTATGTCGAAAACCCAATTGATTGTCAGAGAGAAATTATTATCCTCAACAAGCTTGAGAGACGATTGAAAACATTTTCTCCATAATTTTCGAAATTGAGCAGATTAAGCTAATTGGCCTATAGCTATCTGCTTTTGACTTAGGCTTTCCTTTTTTCACGACCATACGTACAATTGTTCGTTTCCAGGTCGACGGAACATGTCCAAAACTCCACGAAGAATTGTACAAATATTTAGTAATCCAACTAACGTCTGGTCCGCATTCTTGAAAATACTCATTGGGATGAAATCCCATCCTGGTGCTTTATTTTTGCAACCTTTTATCGCAGTATTTATTTCTTCTTGTGTTATAGGTTGGCACAAGGGACTATTCAGTTTCGACGTTTCTTTATAATTACTTCTTGTATTTTGCACTTCTTGTGGAATAAAGGTGGCTGGATCAGTCTCTTGAATTCTGGACAATTGTTTGCGTAATATATCCGGTATTTCTTCCTTCGGAATAGTAAAACCATCATCTGATTTCAGAGAAATTTCTTCTTTTTTATTACTTGGCGAAACCATTCTTGCAAATATTTTCCAAAATTTTGGATTCTTTCGATGTAGCTTTGAACATTCCCTTTTCCATATTTTTTCTTCATTCTTCTTTACAACATCCATTATCTTCCTCTTTATTAACTTGATCTGGGGCTTCCATGCCCTTAACCTGAGGGTTCTGGGTTCGATTCCCAGCGCTATCTGGTCGAACTGGATTTCTTGTTCTTGACTTCTTTCCTATTAGAAAAGGCGTCATGTGATCCACTCGTTGGGAGGCGCCGTTAACAAAAGGATCATTTGCTACCCACACACCCATTGGACGTCCCTTTGGGTCATCCTTCTGGATGCCTACAAGACCGTTAATTAGTTTGGTTTACTTGTGTCTGTTTGGTGTTTAAAATAAATAAATAAATCTGGATTTTAAGTTCTTGGGAGTCAAAGGAATCCCAACACCTCCTTAATTTATTTTCCAATTTATTCTTCTCCCGACGTAGAGAACGTTCTTCTACTCCTATTATCATATTTTCCTGCGGTAGGAGATTTTTCCTTTTTCCATAATTTTCCAGATAACTTAGTAATAAGCATCTTAATTTGTTATCCAGGTTATCGATATCTTTCGGTTTCGAAATCCTCAAAGAATCTATACCACCAAGTTTCATTCTGATGAAAAAATTGAAGTGATTGATCCCAATCAATTCTACTAATATCATATCCAACGAATATGTGCTGTGTGTGAACCGGGCCGGTTCTTAATTCAATCGTTTGTGGAATGTGATCACTTCCTACGTCATTTTCAATATATGGAGGATTGCACATTTCACTCATCTTTTGAGGCATTATGAACAGTCCAATTCTATCACCACTATAAGTTGCATAGTGATTTATTTCTGCCGACGTCAATATTTTCAGTTCTCCTGATTTCATCCACTTTACAAGACATTTTCCATCTTGATTTGTTGTAACACACCCGTAATCAACATGCTTCGAGTTCAAATCCCCAACTAAAATCGGATTCACGTTTTTGTTAAAGAATTCATCATTAATCCAAGGGTATTCACGTAATTTCTTCGAATAAATACCTCCAATTGTTATCCATCCAATATTTGTTTGTATTTGAACGCTGACTAGTTCACATACATCTTCTTCAATAATTCTAGCCCTCTTTGTCTTCAAATTAGTTCTATAATAAATTGAAGTTCCAGTTCCAGAAATAGAACCATCCTTCCATGGAATATCAATTGATGAAAATCCATTGAGTTTAAAGGAACTACCCTTCTTGATCTTTGTTTCATTTACTATCAAAACATCCATACACACTGTGCTGACCAATGCAGTCAGCTCTGAGGCCCGCTTTCTAAGAGAGCGGGCATTGATCAGGGTTATCCTGATTACTTCTGATTTTTTTGGTGGCTGATCCCTTTTCTTAGAATCGCCACCAAATCCAGTAAAAGCTTCGTATCCTTTTTTGTTTTCGTTACTTCTATAATGCTTTTTTCTAATTTCTCCAAATTTTGTGAGTAATCTAGCTGACATTTCGTACTTATCATCTGTGCTGAGATTTTATTTTTGTCCTCTTCTGCAGGTTCTTCTGTCTGCGTAGTAGCATCTTCTGCCTTCTTTTCGACCGCTGCACTATTCCAACTATACCATTTTCAAGTCAATTTGACAATTACAAACTTCAAATGTCATCTGAAAAAATCAATTTGTCAATTGTAAATTTCAAATGTCATCTGAAAAAATCAATTTGTCAATTATAAATTTCAAATGTCATCTGGATAATTCAATTTGTCAATAACAAACTTCAAATGTTATCTGCATAATTCAACTTGTCAATAACAAACTTCAAATGTCATCTGAAAAAATCAATTTGGCAATGTCATCTGAAATAATTGAAGCATATGAAAATTTTGGCGTTAATTGGAGTTAATTTGAGAACAGCTCCTCTCATGGAGTTAATTTGAGAACAGCTTATCATTGGATTGAAAATAAAGATAAAGAAAGACATCCAAGAGAAGGTAAAAGACATTCAAAAAAAAATCAAATAAATAAAGGTAAAGACATTCAAAAATGAATTAATCAATTGGATTGAAGCTGATCCTCAGATCACATTGAAAGAATGTGCGGAGAAAATACGAAATAATTATTCAATGTCTGTGTCGGTCACAACAGTAAAAAATTGGCTTGATGGGGAATTAATTTTTCTCAAAACCTGTCGGCCAATTTGCAAATGTAAATTCACCTGAAAATAAAGAAAAAAGAATATATTATTTGGATTGCTTGTTTAAAACAAGGTCTGCTGGAAGAACTTTAATTTGGATCGATGAATCCAATTTTAATTTATATTGTAAGAGAAAAGAAGGACGATCAAAAATAGGATCTCGTTCTTTTGTCATTACTCAAAATTCGAGAGGCTCTAACTTACATTGTATAACATTGTTAATTTTCAATGCAAAAGAGGTTCTTACAGAGGAGAAGATTGTAAAAAATGGATGAAAGAGTTAATTAATGAATGCAGGTCTTCAGGCGTACAAGATCCCACTTTTATAATTGACAATGCTCCTGTTCACAATCAATTGGAATCAGTTGTTGATCAAGAAGAAAATATTGAACTTTTACGATTGGCTCCATATTCTTATTTATTAAACGTGGTGAAGACCTTTTTGATTTTTAATTTACCAAATAAAATTTGTTCTGTTTCCCATAATATGATTACAATTAGTTTATAGTTATTTTGAAAAAAAATAAATAACAAAACAATTGTCAGTTAACTAAATTAACCCAGCCGAACGGATTGCTTGCGCGTTCCCGCGCACGATTGCGAGTGAGATCCTCTGCCTCTACCAAGAGGACTCGCGAGCATCCATCTTCTTCCGAGCGATGAGGATACCGAGGTCTTTTAGGAAGCATGAGGTCTGCGGGCCGGAAGCGCCTGATGTCTCAAGAGCCACAGGCACGAAGGAATGCCGAGTGGCAAGATTCTTGTACTTTTCTACTTTGCGGGCTTCCGCCACGGCCGCGACCGAGCCGGAAGAAGAAGCAGATGACGGTAGAGCGGATGGGGATCACGTGTCTGCGCACGTAACGTCCCAGATCAGGCAATTGACATTCCGGAATGGGAAGGTGGTCATCCCGTCCGGGCGTTTGCCGTCCCCCCTGTCCAATCCAACTGGTTCAAGCACGTTGGGGAAGCCAGCAGCGTTGAGAGCTCTTGAGATTACGTCTGAGCTCAGGTACTGCGATATCGGAAATTGTAGATATTGCATCATTTTTTTTAAAAAAAGTTATTTTGATAAAATGCAAATTTGAATTTCAAAATTGTAAATTTGAGTTTTGCAGATGACATTTGAAGTTTATAATCGACAAATTGAATTATCCAGATGACATTTGAAATTTATAATTGACAAATTGATTTTTTCAGATGACATTTGAAATTTACAATTGACAAATTGATTTTTTCAGATGACATTTGAAATTTATAATTGACAAATTGAATTATCCAGATGACATTTGAAATTTGTAATTGTAAATTTGGGGTTCATAAGTGCCAAATTGACTTGAAAATGGTATAGTCCGTCCATTTAGAAAATCAAGTTTAGCTTTCTTTGGAATATTATTATTTCCTAATCTGGCAGGTTCTTTATCTTCTTTATGTGAGATTCTTGGCTTCTTCACAAATTTCTTCATCTTCTCACGACGAGCTTCTAATGCTTTCGGACAGCCTCCATAATTTGCCAGATGTGTAGTCGATCCACAATTAACACATTTTCTCAAATCACATGGTTCTTTACATTCCGATCTTCTATGTGGTCCTGAACAATGTAAACACTTTTCCAAGTTCTTGCAAAACCGAGCAATGTGTCCAAACTGCTGACAACGAAAACATTGAATTTCTCGTTTTATGAACCATTCTGCCTTTATCTTTAAAAATCCAATAATCAATCCCAATCTGATTATGGATTCTGCTTCTCCCCTGCTTGTTAGGACAAGCTTAACAATAGGTAAAATAACTCCACGGCGTACAAATCTTTCGACTTGAAACTCTCCTGTCAACTTTGTTTTGAGAAAATCTTTTAATTCATCCATCTCTATCCATGTCGGAACATTTTTTAGAATAATAGAGGAAGGAGGAAGCTTAACTTCCGCCACCTCATGTCCACCTTGTCCAAAGGGACTACTAACCTCCAAAGATTGTTTGAACTCTTCAAGGTCGTCCAAATTCTTAAACTGCAGAATAAAATCGCCAGTATGCCGTCGAGAAATCCTCGCTCCTCTAATACAATCCATTCCATTGAATATGTTAATAATTGTCAAATTACCAAGTTTAGAATTTTTAATACACAGCCTGAGTGAATACATACACAACCTGGTTTGGATCATGTAACCTGGTACATACACAACCTGACAAACAACTTTTTTATAGTTGGTTAACTTATTATTCTAAATAAAATCTTGTTAACTAACGTGTCAGAACATTTGATGTGTGTCTTTGTTGTTTTCTAATTTCACCATAATTATTTTCAATATTTTTTGTAATATTGAATTACAAATTCCCATGCCATATTAAACATCGACTGACACCAATATTTTCGAGCCATCATATGTCGACACGTAAGTCGAGGTTTTTTGGCAGCAATCCTCCCGAATAAATTATACCTCCTCAATGTACGTCTAGCTGTATCTATACTCACGGAATTATCAATATTGATCAATTTTTTGAGTTCAGAAGCTGTTTTCTTGGGATATTTTTTCGATGTCCTGACAAGAATCCTTTCATTTCTAGGAGATAATTTCCTCTTCGCTCCAGTGTGAATACGGTCAAAATAGCCAAAACCAGATATGTAACGTTGAAATATTTTTTGGATCGCACATCGAGAGATTTTAAGTTCTTTTGATACTTGTCGCTGACTCATTCCATTTTTCAAAAAACTAATAACTTTTTGACGATTTTCAAAAGATACACGAGGCATGAAATAGAATTAACACGTTTTAGTTAGATTTAAATGGATATTTAACAAAAATAATGTAATTAAATCTAAATATATTTTAAATAAATAAAGTGGCCTCTTTTCATTGCATGGCCTAGAAAAGGTCAAATTTAATAAATTAAATAAAATTGGCATTATAATGAAAAATAACTTTTATACAGTGAAACCTCTCGAATCCGCTGCTTCTCGAATCCGCCGCTTCTCGAATCCGCTTATTTTAATCAAAAATTTGAAATTTCCTATGAATGATTCTTGAATCCGCTTGTTTCTCGAATCCGCTCCTCAAGTATTATGAAAAATAATTTTTTAATTAACATTTTAAAATTTTCATTACACGTTAAATTGTATTTTTGTGATGCGTCGTTGTGTTAGACTTTCTATCAACGAAAAAATTTCTATACTACGTTATATTTCTGACAACCCATTTGTTTCTGCACCTCAAATTCCAGGATTTTTTCTTCACGATAAAAAAAAATTTTAACGAGAACTATAAACGACCTTAAATCAATATCGGACCTTTTGAATAGGACTGATATCAAAAAATTAAACATAATGAGAATTCCAAAACTCAAATTTAATGAAATTGATGTAGCGATGATAACATGGATTGACTTAATGGAATCTAGTGGACCAATTCAATCAGATTCGATGTTAATTGCAAAAGCTCTAAATTTGGAAAAATGATCCAGAATTTAAAGCAAGTCGTGGGTGGCTAGAAAAGTTAAATTACGAAATGGTATCAAGTTAAGAAAATTTCATGGAGACAGTGGATCAGTAAATCATTATGAAAAATCTATTGCTGATTTTAATGAAACAATCAGTTTAAAAATTGAACAATATGGATTGGACAATGTTTATAATTCAGATGAAACTGGTGTTTGTTACAAGGCGATTTCTTCTAAAAGTGTGTGCACTAAATCAAGGCCTGGAATAAAGTTGTCGAAAGATCGATTTTCTTTACTATTATGCACAAATTGTTCTGGTTCCGATAAAAAAAGGCCTATAATGATAGGAAGATTCAAAAGTGCAAGATGTTTTTAAAATTTCAACATTGAAAAATATTTTACCTACACCAAATCAATAAGACATCGATGAACCGTGAAATTTTTAACATGTGGCTCAGTATTTTGATTGTGAACTTGCGAAGAAAAAGAAAAAATCTACTTGAAATAGATAAATGATCTCGAAAATATTATGCGAATTGAAGAATGTTATAAAATTTTTGATATTTTGAATATAAATAATTTTATGTATTCAGTCATTTGTATATAAAAAGAAATATTTAATCTATATTGTAAGCTCATGTTTCAACTATAAAATATTATTTTAATTGCCTCTCGAATCCGCCGATTTCTCGAATCCGCCGATTTTTTGGTCGGTCCCAAAATCGGCGGATTAGAGAGGTTTTACTGTATTTAGTTTTTTATGGATAATTAAGACGAAGAAAAAGAGTTTGCTGAATTTTTTAGAAAATTTCATACTTTAATTTTCGAGTATTTCTATTTTTAGAAATATTCTTTAGGTGGCCTCTTTTCATTGCACGGGACTGTAGTTAAGGATGACTTACTGGAAAACCAGCTGTTCGTTCTTATACTTCGAGAAGTTTTGCATGGAATGCATAACCAAATTGCGTTGTCCACGTTTCTTTTTGACTTAGATAAACGACAGCGTCTCTATTTTTGAGAATATAGGTTTTACTTTACAGCGAACGCATTTCATTGTGTTAGAGATCAACCGCCTCTCTGCGCACCAAATTACACACTCTTCTATATTATCGCCGAAGAGCCTGTTTAGAGACGAAAACCGGTTATATTCCTGCATTATTTGCTCATCAGACTTGACTGCGGCCGCATCAACAATAGACAAACCCATTTAAATTTAAACAATCCCATTAAAATTAACTTAAATTAATAAAAAATGAAAAAATAATTAAAATCTATTGCTTATACGTCGAGATTTATACCATGACTAAAATTGGAGATTACCTGTTTGACATCATGTTTCGCCATTCTGAATTAGGGCAAGCATATTTTCCTAAATTTTTGGCTTTCTATACATTTTTCTTGACCGTTGTACGGGGCACGGCATAACCTCACCAAATATTTTATTGGTTAAATAAATATTAAACAGTCGTTGGGTTAAATTTACCAGTTTTTGCAAAGAGCTATCCGAAATAAATGGCCTATCCTTACTACCTCCTAAAAGAACTGTTCGGAATGAAAGAGATATTTAGTAGGCATTTCTCTTTTATCTCTCTTGGGTGACAACGTAGACAGTTACATCAATCGTACCATATTTTACCTAATTTGCAGAGTCATTGGAGAAAACCTCTCTATTTGTGAGTTTAGTCCAATGAGAACTGAAAAAATCGCTTCTTAGATAGTCTCTGGAAAGGCCGAACTGAGAAATTTAATGATATAAGCAATGGAGTCAAAGACAAGACTCCCTTTGGTGCGTACTGTCGGTGTAAGAGACGTGTTCGAGCAAAGATGGAAAAACTAATCTTTGTTTATTATAAGAAACTTATTTCTTCTCATTGAAAATTGTGAATAATCCAAGATTCAATGAGCTATCGAACAGTTTACTTATTCATTTATGACATCTATACCACCGAGCACACGTGTGCATCACGATGCTAAAAATTAATTTTAATTGCATTAACCTAAATAGGGTATAAACATAATCATTTCGAGTAATCTAACAAATTAGGTTGGTAATCCACGTTGATTACTTTTCTTTCATAGGGTGAGTCTCACCAAGTATGAAAATCCACGTCATTTGAATGTGTTGAGTCGGAAAATTGTCATTAAATAAAAACAAATAATTAAAACTATATCGGGAACCACCCATGAGGCTAACCACATACCCGCCCAAGAATTTTCACGCGTTCAAATCAGTGTTCACGTGATTAAAATTATAAGAAAATGTAAAATGCTTTATATAAAAGGAATATATGAAGTTCTTATTTAACTTTTCTGTTTTTTGTGTTTGTTTTGGACGTGTTTGGATAAAT
>NW_021835752.1:0-2500 GCF_006345805.1 Octopus sinensis
ACACGCACATACGTACTCTCTTATACACACGCATGCGCACCTTCGTTTTGGGATCATATTATCTCCTCTTCTTCCTAGCTCTGTGTGACGCCTCTGTCCGGCATTCGCCATGATGGATCGCTAGCCACTACACATTCTTTATTTTCTCTCCCTGTTTCTTTCTGTGGAAGAGCGTAGGCTCGAAACGTTAAAGACTTTTCACTCCCCGAGCGTTAAACTGATACATACTGTCTGTTGTCTACACCACCTGTCTCGTCTTTTGTTTTTTTGTAAATTCTCCCTATATATATATATATATATATATATATATATAATATATATATATATGCATGTATGTGTATATGTATGTATGTATCTATATATACACACTCATAGATATGTGTATACATATATATATATATATATATATATATATATATTATATATATATATATATATACTCATATACATATATGCATATATACATACGTATATGTACATACTTATCTATACGTGTGTATATATATCATATATGGGCAGAGGACGTCACGAAACGTGTGCAATAAAAATAAAGTACGAAGTACGAGTACATTGAATATGAACTATTTTTCGAACAACGAAAGACACAAATGGAAAACACAACAAAACCATAAGCAACAACCCTCAATTAGTTGTTGGCTGTTCTATTATTTATATATATATGTGTGTGTGTGTGTGTGTTGTGTGTATAGATTTATAATATTTGCATACAATATAAGATATATATATATATAATATACAGTGTGCGATGGGTAAATTATCGCCATTTTATATTTTAAATTTCGTGCATTGATTGTCTTTGATTTTGTCGTCTACACAGTATAGTAGGGGCATTTGGGCACCATCTGTGAGAAAAACAGCAACATGACGCAATTCACCCTGCCAGAAATTTGGAGACGACATACTGTACTGCTCGGCATTCGCGCCGGAGGCTCCAGAATGAACACTCCAGAATGTTTGGATGTCAATTTGAGGACAGTGCATAGGATTCGGAAAGAGCTGGATGAGTTTAATGGGGATTACGAAGATACGGCAGCTCGAAAAACTCACTCTGATCGTTCTGATAATTAGAGTGCTCCTGACTTTGTTGGTGAGATCCAGGCCATGATTGGTAATGCTTCCTCCGAGTCAATCAGGTCCATCACTAGGGACGTGAGAGTTTCTGAGTGTCTTATCAGGCAGGTAGTGTATGAAGACATTCGGTATTCTTCATTCAAAGCCAATTTTTATCCAAAATTTCCTGTAATGAAAAGACTGTTAAAATGAGTCTTAGATGCAATTAGAAATGAGAATTAAATAAACGCTACATCTGACCGTGGAGTGTGGCGGGCTGGCAGAAACGTTAGCACGCCGGGCGAAATGCGTAGCCGTATTTCGTCTGCCGCTACGTTCTGAGTCCAAATTCTGCCGAGGTCGACTTTGCCTTTCATTCTTTCGGGGTCAATTAAATAAGTACCAGTTACGCACTGAGGTCGATATAATCGACTTAATCCGTTTGGCTGTCCTTGTTTGTCCTCTCTGTGTTTAGCCCCTTGTGGGTAGTAAAGAAATAGGTACATCTGACCGTGGGATATTCAACGAGTTACCTGCTCATGAAAGGAGCAATTAGTTTAGCTGATCGATCGTAAAACTGAGCACCCTTATGGAAACTGATGGATATGCATTTTGTTTTATGTTTATTAACGAATATTTAGAGAATGAAGATATTCATTTTTGGTCAGTATATACGAGGGAGTGCTGAAAATTCCTCGTTTTAAGGATAAGAGTATTGCGAAAGGCTTAGTTGGAGGCTCAATCTTCCGAATTTTGATAAAGGGCTTAGAAAAATTGAAGGACCGCTGTAATAAGTGTGTGAATCTGAGAGGAGAATATGTTGAATAAAATCATAATTAACTGATCCTCTTGCATTTTCTGTTACCCAAAGCGAGGAAATTATCAGCCCATCCCATCGTGTATATAAACAAAAATAAAATAAGAGGAACAGTTAATATTATAGATATATGTATGCGTGCGCTAGGAGAGAAGTGAAGAAAGAGCTTTTAAAATGGCGGCGATCCTCGATGGAAGAATATAATGCGTGGAAAGGGAGATAACCAGTATTTTCTAAGTCAATAGGTCAATGTTTTAAGTGATAAAAATGTGAAGGCGAGAAAACAGGACAAGTAAACACAGGGAAAGGACCCTTCATCAGTTGTCAGCTGTCTCTCTGCTCCTCATTTTTTGAGCATTCAACAATATGAGTTTTCGAAGACAGTTGCTTCCATAAATTCTAAAATGAAATTTAGGATTTATTGAGGGTCGTACATACAAACATACATATCGTGAGAATTACATGGGGCAGCTGCTTCGTGTGTTAACAGTTTTCAACACATGTCACTCTTAGCCTTTGAGTTATTCTGTAAGTTCTGTCGATTATTAATGTGTGTGTGTGTGTGTATGTATATGTATGTATATATGTATGTATATGTATGTGTATATATAT
>NW_021835752.1:7500-10000 GCF_006345805.1 Octopus sinensis
GTGGTGGTGGTGAGGATGATGGTGGTGGTGGTAGGATGGTTGTTAGTAATGATCACGATAGTGGTGGTGGTGGTGGTGGTGGTGAGCATGATGGTAGCGATGAAGATCTTTTGATGGTGGCGGCGGTGGTGGTGGTGAGAGTGATGGTAATGATAGCGATAGTGGTGGTGGTGGTGGTGTTGATGGTGGAGATCGTGGTATTGGTGGTGGTAGTATTGGAAGTGGTGGTGGTGGTGGTGGTGAGGATGATGGTGGCTATGAAGGTCTGGTGGCGGTGGTGTTGCTGGTGTTTATGATGATGATGATGGTAGATGCGAAGCCGTTAGTGATGGCGGCGTATTGTTTGTATGGAAGATACTCTTGTATGTACGGGTTAATGCTAATGACGGGGTCTTGCCAATGGTTGTTGTTGTTGGTGGTGGTGGTGGTGTTGCTATTGGTGAGGTTATAGCTGTGGTTATGGATGAGGCAGCAGCAGTCATAATAGGTAGTGATGGTCGTGGCGGAAAGGGTGGTGCTGATGGTGGTGGTGAGGATGGTGGCAGTGGTAAAAATAGTGGTGGAGGTGGTGGTGGTGGTGGTAGTGGTGGTGTTGATTACGATAATCACGATGGTGATGGCGATCGTCATATTGCTGATGGTACTGGTGATGACGATGATGTTAATTTCCTGTTGATGATGATGATGATGATGATGATGATGATGATGAAAGCCATCGTCATCAACAACACGACTACTACTACTACTACAACCACAAAACGATACCTACTTCCACCACACACACATGCGCACACCACATGCGCACACATATATATATATATATATATCTATACATGTGTGTGTTTGTCTGTGTGTGAGAGTGTGGTTGTGTCTGTGTGTCTATGTGTGTGAGTGTGTGTCTGTATGAGTGTGTGTGTGTGAGTGTATATATGTGTGTGAGTGTATGTATGAGTGTGTGTGTTTGAGTGTGTGTGTCTGTGTGTGTGACAGTGTCTATGTGTGTGAGCGTGTGTGTGTGTGTGTGTGCGTGCGTCTGTATACACGGGAAATACAAAGAAAGATGTTTGTATCTACAAATTATATAGGTACAATCAAATCTTGTACACTTTCCGTAAATCTGGGGTTTTAACAACCAACAACAACAACCAACAATAAATACAGCAACAACAACAACAACAGCAACCAGATATATCGATACAGCCATAGTGCATCACATCACACCTAAAGATTCGATATAAGAACCTTAATCGTTGAAGGTTGTTCTCATGAAATTTGAAACATCAAACCCCGCCCGTCATCCTTTTCTTCTTTCTGCCCCTTTCTCCGTACGAACTCCCTAGAAACCCCCAACCGACTTACTGCATCGCGTCTCAGCGACAAAATAAAAAAAGGGAAAGAAAGAGCCCCTAACAAGCTCTGCACGTGAACCCTTTTCATACTCCGACAACCATCTCCAGCCCCCGAACTTCGTGAGTTATTCTTGCCTAATCCCTTAGCCCCTCCCCCCGTGGCCATATATATTTTAAGAGGAACAAGCAACATCGTCGAACAACATGAGAACAAATCACCGGGGTCAAAAGAGCAATTAGAAACAAGGGGTTTTATCAGTTGTTAGGATGCAGCGATAGGGATGGTGATGATGATGATGATGATGATGATGATGGTGGTGGTGGTGATGGTGATGGTGATGGTGATGATGATGGTAGAGGTGATGATGGTAGAGGTGGTAGTGGCGGTGGTGCTTGCAGAGGTGGTGGTGGCGGTGATGATAGTGATGGTATTGGTGGTGGTGGTGGTTCTGTTGGTGTCGGTATTGGTGATAGTGGTGGTAGTGGTGGTGGTGGTGGTGGTGGTGGTGTTGATAGTGGTGGTAATTGCGGTGATAGTAGTGGTGGTAGTTGTAGTGGTGGTAGTTGTATGGTGGTAGTTGTAGTGGTGGTAGTGGTTGTGGTGTGGTGGTGGTTGTTGTGGTTGAGGTGATTGTGGTGGTGGTGGTGATGGTATTGCTGGTGGTGGTGATGGTAGTGGGGATAGTGGTGATAGTGGTGGTTATAGTGGTTGTGGTAGTTGTGGTGATGGTGGTGGTAGTTGTGGTGGTGGTGGTGGTGGTGATAGTAGTGGTGATAGTTGTGGTGGTGGTGGTGATAGTAGTGGTGATAGTTGTGGTGGTGGTGGTGATGGTAGTGGTGGTAGTTGTGGTGGTGATAGTGGTGGTGGTGGTGGTTGTGGTGTAGTGGTGGTGGTTGTGGTTGAGGTGATAGTGGTGGGAGTGGGGGTGGTTGTCTTTAAGTGTTTAGTTCCAAACTTGGCACCTATTCAATCTTTTTTTTTCACCGAACTTCTAGCTTACGGAGACGTAAACAAACCAATATCGATTAGCGAGCGGTAACGGGAGGAAGCCCGAACACAAACACACACACTAAAGGAAGATCTGCATTTCCTGAATACAAGTATGGAGGGTCACGGAAGGAAAGTTTTTAATCATATGTCCGCTCGATCC
>NW_021835752.1:15000-38400 GCF_006345805.1 Octopus sinensis
TGGGTATAATAGGAATCATAGGGGTCCATAGATAAAAAATGGTTGAGAAATATTGAGTTAGACTACTTTAAAAAAGGGCGATCTAAAGTGGAAGGTTATTATCAAAAAGGGGTTGATGTCCCTTAGGCTAGTCGGCCACGCCAGCGAGAAAATAAGAGGGAATAAGTGTAAGAAATACTTGTGTGTGTGTGTCTGTGTTGGTTCTAAGATGTGAAAAGATGAGAAAACTAGCAGCTCTTTGGGTCGAGACCCCTAACTTTCTGACTGTCTCTTTTATGAGTTTGGGTTCGCTCATCACTTCTGGCCATTATTAAGAAGATTCTGACCAAGGCCAGGCTCAAAACATAGCTTCAGTCAATATATGTGAATATCACACCAGAGTCACAATATGGTGGTGTGTGTGGGTGGGGGTGGGTGATGGAAAGTATTATCAAAGGTTTCAGCCCTGTGGTGGGGAAATGTAAGAATCAATACCACCAAAACCTTTATCAATGTAGATTTGCTGAAGGTTTTCGACTTTTAAAACGGAACTTCTTTACGTGAATGACTGGCACACACAGAATGCCCCAAAGAACCATAAATGGAATTAGTAGTAGTAGTAGTAGTAGTAGTAGTATAGTAGTAGTAGTAGTAGTAGGAGTAGTGTAGTTGTAGCAGTAGTAGTAGCAGCAGTAGTAGTAGTAATAGTAGTAGCAGTAGTAGTAGTAGTAGTAATAGTAGTAGCAGTAGTTTTAGTAGTAGTAGTAGTGGTAGTAGTACTGTTAGAAGTAGTAGTAGTGGTTGTAGTAGTAGTAGTAGTAGTAGTAGTAGTAGTAGTAGTGATAGTAGTAGTGGTGGTAGTAGTAGTAGTAGTGGTAGTAGTAGTAGTAGTAGTAGTGGTAGTAGTGGTGGCGTTATGTTAAGAGCTTGTAGTGTGAAGAGCTTGGTCTTTAGAACAGCTTATAGCAGAGAATTTGAGGGCGAACTAGAGAGAATGAGAGAGGGGGGGAGAGAAAGAGAGACATAATGACATAAAGACATAGAGAGAGAGAGACAGGGAGACAGGGTGACAGACAGACACAAAAGAGACAAAGAGATGAGAGGAAATTAAATGTCGGCCAACATTAAGAAGCGTTGGTGTAAAACGCGACACTTTTCGTTTCCATTGATGTCCGCCATTTTTGTCGTTTGCCGAACCAACGAGAGACAGTGTGAAAGGAAGCCAGCCTTGCGCACTAAATCATTTATACCCCAAGGTGAACGAACACACGCTTGCACTCTCACATGCGTGGAAGCCCGTCGTGTATACGTGTGCGTGTATGTGTGTGTGTGTGTGTGTGTGTGTGTGTGTGTGTGTGTGTGTGTCTGTGTCCCCCTCCATCACCGCTTGACAACCAGTGTTGGTCTTTGACGCCCTTGTAATATAGCGGTTCGGCAAAAAAGACCGATAGAATAAGTACCGGGTTTAAAAAGCATACTGGGGTCAATGAATTCGACTAAAATTCTTCAAGGTGGTGCCCCAGCATAGCCGCAGTCTAATGACTGAAACAAGTAAAAACTACAAGATGGCGGTAACCACACCGTGTTGTAGGTGTATCAAGGACTACATTATCTAATGTGCACTTCCTTTTTTGCCTCTAAGTGCAATTTCAGAAAGATTTGATTGCTACTTCTAAAAGATCGATGGACTAATTAGGGGTCACGGGACATAACATAATTAGCAAAGAGGTCATAAAAAAAAGTCCAAGGGCTGTCAACGTCCTAATAAGAACAACAACAATAATGATGATAATCCTGATCTTAACCGATTAGAAGGTGTTATCATGTACACGTTTTGTCTTTGTGTAAAAGATGGGTTACAACAAATATTCTGCTCAATACCACAGATTTGCTTGTCAGCTGCTTGCCCTTAACCAGTTGAGCATGTCCCTTAATAGCTGACGATATGTGCATCTCTGATCACGAATAGGATTAATGGCGGAGCATCACAGCCGTATGTTGAGAGGAATTCTTAGGGGTTTGAATAACTCAGCCCTGAAAACATGGGTATTTTGTACATTATCCTTAAACAAACCTTATTCATGGACATTTTGAGCAGAATGGGGCCCTCGACCTGAAGAAAATTCTAAATGGGGCCCACCTGCAAGGTCATGCGCTGTTTGTCTTGATATGAGAACACCATGTCGGGCGCATATGGTTGTGATGCATGTGCCTGGTGTACCCTTATCAGACAGGTTGTCATGATGGGTTTACTGGGCTTCGTATATTTGTAATCAGCGTTGCCTTGGTGATCTGTGCTGCTCTCTCACTCAATAATGATAATAATAGCATTTTCTTATGATCGGTACAAGGTCTGAAGTTTGATGGTCTTGGGTTAGACGATTGCATCAACCCCAGTATTAAACTGGTACTTATTCTATCGGCCCCGAAATGATCGGTACAAGGTCTGAAGTTTGATGGTCTTGGGTTAGACGATTGCATCAACCCCAGTATTAAACTGGTACTTATTCTATCGGCCCCGAAATGATGAAAGGCAAAATCGACCTCGTTGCAGTTCAAGTCACAGCATAAAGCCGAACGAAATAACGCTAAGCATTTTGTTCGGCGTGCAAGCAATTAATAATTCTTTACAAAAGGCTTGAAATTCTCTGGACGGTTTCATTGATTGCATTGACACCAATACTCAACTTTGTTCGTCCTGAAAGGATGAAAGACTAAGTAGACCTCGGCGGGATTTGAACTCATAACGTCAAGCTGGAGGACATGCCACTAAGCATTTCGTCCGGTGTGCTAACGATTCTGCCAGCTTGCCAGCTTGCACGAGTTATATAATGTCAGTTAATAATCGACTTAAAATATCGTTTACTTAATTACTTTTAACTATAATTTTCGCTATTTAATGAATTAAAAATATTTTATCAGTTAATTAGCCACTTAAAACATTGTTTAATTACATAATATATTATTTTCGTCGTGTCAATGAATTGCGACATTTTCCCTCCGGTGACTTCAATTTTCGCAGTAAAAAAACAAAAAAACAAAAAGAAAAAAATGGTGACCGTTTCGAATTTTTATATTTTCGTAACAGGGTCAATAAACAGCCAACACCCGCTTTTCTACTCCCCCTATCTCTCCTTCTTTCTCCCTCTCTTTCTCTTTCTCACTCCCCCTCTCCCTCCCTTACACACGCACACACATCCGGTGTAGATCTAAATGGAGCTGGCTACGTATCTTCACTCATAGCATTTCTCTGACTATAGACTCCGATATATATATATATATATATATATATATATATATATATACATATTAGAGGAAAACCAATATGTGGACACCCTTATGCTAGAAATAGATCCGCTATGAAATGGTTTCCCTCATATATGTATATAATACAATTTTACTGAAACTTTAGTTTTTTTATATGCTAGACCACTGGTGTGAAATCGATGTTAATTAAATTAATATCTAATTTCTCACCCTCATTTTAAATATATATATATATATCGTTTTTGGATTTGGTTTGCAACGGTCAGATCAAGACTATTGAAAGGGTTGCAAGACGCAACGAAAATTTTAGGAAAATAAAAGTAAGAAAAAAAGTGGAAATTTTACCGGTGAGTGTGTTACATAATAAGGCACAAAAAGAAAATGACTCTCCCCAGACACAGCAGTATATATATATATATATATATATATATATATATATATATATATATATATATATATATATATATATATATATACTCTTTTATTCTTCTACTTTCTTCAGTCATGGGACTGCGGCCATACTGGAGCACCGCCTTCTTCAGTGAATTACACAAACAAATCGAACCCAGTACATGCCTTAAGTCTTGTACTTATTGCAAAACGATGGGCAAACAAAAGACGTACTGCGCGCTCACAGCGTAAAGATATGTAACTAAATACAGTCCGTTCACGAAATTGTTCGCATGACCCACTGATAGAACCAATTCAATGCCATTTTGGTGTTTATGATACATTGATGTATGTAATTTGAAGTGTAGCGGGGGTTAGAATGACTCCAGGGGAGGGGGGAATAGAATCATTAAATCAAATCCGTATATAACAGGTATTTATTTTATCGACCCTGGTGTGTGGAAGCTGAAGCCGGCTTTGGCAGGCAATCGAATTGAGAAAGTGTTTAAGAATGCAGAATTGAGATACAGATTCTGTTTCTTTAAAAAACTGACACAGAAAATGTAATTCTAATTATACATAAAGAGGTGATGGTCACCGTTAGACCACATTTTGCTAAAGATCTGCTCCGTCGAGCCTCACCTAGGGGTGAAACAATCTAACTAACGGTGTCAACAGGGACTGTTAAAGAGAGCGCGCGAATGTGTAACTAAGTAGTCATCTGAAGTATTAGAAATAGCAGTCAAATCTTTAAAAAAAAACAAAATAACAAAAAGTAATGGCACATTTTAGAGGAAACTAAATACTACACATTCCACCATTTTTTCCCGCCGTTCTGTTCACTTTACCGAATTCACCGCCATTTCTAATGCTTATAACACATCGCTGTATATAACATAAATATATAAATACGATGAAGTGAAGTCTCGTAGATAGAAATAAATGTACAACGCTACACTTGCTTTTCTCCATGTGAGAAGAAAAGGCTTTATTATATGCTGATGACACCTCGACAAGCCGTTGCCAATATCAGTCGTACAAACGTCTCGCGGGTGTACAATAACGTCGGATTTTTTTTCTTTCTTCTATGCATTTATCCTGATCAAATATGAGCAAAAGCTGCACTCCTATTGATGTCCAGTGCAATTTGGTAATGATCACACTTACAAATCGATTTTTTTTTTGCTCTCACACAACAAACAAAGGTCATACAGACAATCATATCACATTTTACCCCTCCTTTGAAGGCTATCGCTGTTTCTCTGTTTCTCTGCTTCTTCGTTTTGTCGTCTGATAGTTCTGATTAGGTAGGTCGGTTGTTTGCTAATGGATGTGTTAATGAGCGTCTTTTCAAGCTATTCAGAGCAAAGTAACCACACGGCCAAACCACCCACCAACATCATCACCATCACCTCCATCACCACCGCTGTCGCCGCTGCCATCCTCTCACACACTAAATCTGTCCATGCCAACTTCTTCCTCTTATCAGTGAATTGGCAAAGTTGATAGAACACACGGTTGCAAATGGATTGTGGAATTTGCTGCGGCTCTCGAAGTTCGAGTCTCACCACTGTCAACTTTTCACTTTGCTACGATAAAGAAAACACAAATCTATTTATTTTTAAACAATTACAGCGTGGAAGGTGTTTATAAGCCATTTAAGAAACACACAAAAACCGTTAAATTCACTTCAACTTTTAAATTTAATTTGTCAAAATTAATTCCTTTCCTCCGTGCAGCACGAAGTTTTGTCAGTGAAGAGGTCGCGGTCTCAAAGCGACGAAAATATTTTGACAAATTAAACTTAAATGTTGAAGTGAATCTAACGGTTTTTGTATATTTCTTAAATGGCTTATAAACACTTTCCACGCTGCAATTGTTTTCGTTCCGGTACACGATCTCAGATCAAGTCACTCGCTATGCAAGTACATCTCCGTAATATTTATTTTTATCCTAAACAAAAAACGCTGTCGTTGCTACCAACGGAAAACACTGATATTGGTCGCAGTTTGTTGTTCTTGGACAAAGTATGTTAGCATTGGCGGTCGTGAGTTTCTTGGTGTTAGCTGGTTCTAGTGAGTTGCTGCATTCCATTGTTTTTTGTGTTGTGACAGCGCTCTGGCCTGCTACTGGTTCTGCTGCTGTCGGATGATTGCCATCTTCTGGGTCCCATTCTGATAACTGCCGTCTGCTGTCTGTCCCTACTGGCTAAAATGCGCTGAATATATTCTGATGGCTTAGTGAATATATAGTGATGCCATAAAAAGCTCGTCAAAAATGAAATTGCTGTTAGATCCGGTTTCATACAAAGTCTTGAAAGGTCAAACTTTTTGATGCGTTGGTAATAGTTTAGTGAGTCACGATCGTGTTCTTATGATATATTTTTATTTATATTTTTTCTTGCATTGGATATAGTGATCCGGGTTCGATTTTTCAGTTGCTGCATATTCCTGCGACAATTTCAATCAGCGATTTGGCAAAGCTGATTAAAGGCAGAAATACCTTGCAAAATTGGTTCCACCGTTGTTATCTTTTACCCTTAAGCAGTGAATCGGCAGAAATATCATGCAGATTTTTTTTTTCTGTAATCTCTTCTCTACGCTTTGAGTTCAAACTCCGCTGACGTCGACTTTTGACTTCCAGCAGCGATTCGACAACACTGATAAAAGGCAACCAGAATTTTCCTGCGGCATTTTGCTGCGGTTATCTACGCGCCAAGTTCAAATCCCATCATAGCCAACTTTTGATTTTAAGCGACGATTTAGCAAATTTATCCGAACCTAAAATGAAAAACTTTGCTGCTATTATTTCAGCTCCCTGCACGCTGCGTTCAAATGCTGCCCATGCTAGTTTTTGCATTGAAGCGGCGATCTGGGCAAAACTGATAAAATGTAGCAAAATTTATCTTGCAGAATTTTGTTGCGGGTCTCTGCGTTCTGAGTTCAAATCTCGCTAATGTCAACTCTTACTTTTTATCCTTTCGGGGTCGATGAAATAGGGAGCCAATCCAGAATGGTTGAACTGGCGGAATTGTAAGAAACATAGATAAGATGCCTTGCGATATTTGTTCCGGCGGCTCTTCACGTTCTGAGTTCTTCAGGACAAATAGACTTAATCTTTCACCTTTTTAATAACCCCGTCGTCACCACCATCACCTGATCGTTAGGCCCCTCTGGTGGATTTACTTCTGTCTAAAGCATTCTGACACTGTTTCTGGTTTGAGAATAACATTTTTCCCTAACAAGTCTCAGAGGCTCTCAAAAGAAAGAAAGAAAGATAGAAAGAAAAAGAAAGAAAGAAAAAATAAACAGTCAACAGCGCTGCTTTTCCTTTCCTTACTAAATGGTAAAATAAATTTTTGAACAAAATAAGTCACCAACCAAATACAATGGAAGATTCAAACGATTGCAGCCTCACCCAGCCTTGTGGGAGTCTTGTGTCTTGGTTATGAAGTAACTATTTCCCATCATCATCAACATCATCATCATCATCCTCATCATCATCATCATCGTCATCATCATCTTCGTCGTCATCATCGTCATCGTCATCATCATCATCATCATCATTGTCATCATCATCATCATCATCATCATCTTCATTGTCATTATCATCATCGTTATCGACAACATCCCTATTATATTATAACCATCGACATCATAACAATGATCGTTACCATAACGACGACGTCGACCACCACCACCACCACCACCTCCACCACTACTACCACCACCACCTCCTCCATCATCACGAATAAATAACCGCCATCGCCACCAACACATTCCCCACTACCCCCCAAATCTTTCGTCATCACCGCCACCACACCACCACCACTGTCAACAGTACCAGTAATATCCTACCTGCGTTGTACTCATAGTACCATCACTAACCATCATCACGATCATGATCACTCCCACCAGATGCAGCAGACCAACCGTGGCCACCATAACAGAAACATACCACCACCAACACCATCGCTCTAGACACCTCGAACTATCATTATCATCATCACCATCAACATCACAGACCTCGCAACCACGACCACCAACGCCACCACCACCACTACCGCCACCACCACCAATACCGCCACAACTTCCAACACCACCACCAATACCGCTACCACAGTTGCCACGGCCAACGTCACCAACATCATCATAATCATCATCATCATCATCATCATAAGCATCATCACCACTACCACCGCCACCACAGTTACACCCACCATCACTACCACTGCTGTCACGATCACCATCACCATCACCATCATCATCATTACCATCATCAACGCCAAGCGTCCCACCACCATTAATTATTAATTAGCTTTTGTTTTACTACCATCCATGTTGTGATCTAATTAGTTGTTTACTGACTTCGCTTTGTATTACCGACAGTGGGAGTGGTGTGAGGAGGTGGAGAAGCAATAATCTCACCCTCGCTCTTATCACCTCACTCTCTTTGAATCTGTCTGTCTGTCTCTCTGTCTTGTCTTTGTGTCTGTCTGTCTGTCTGTCCCTTTGTCCGCCTGTTCTTCTCCTACCTGTTTTTCCTTACCTTTCTCATTCTGTCTTTCTCATTCTGTCTTTCTCGCCATCTTTCTTTGTTCGTCTGTTCTTCTCTCTCTCTCCCCCTCTCCTTCTCTCCTCTCTGTCTTTCACACACACTTGTTTCTTTCCTACACTTCTCTCTCTCTCTCTCTCTCCCATTTACAGACGTTTTATCTTTCGCTTCTCACGATACTTCAATCTGTCTAAAAGCATACATACACACACACATACATACATACATACATACATACACACACATACATACATATATGCATACTTACATACATACACACATACACACATACATACATACACACATACACACATACACACATACACACGTACATACACACATACATGCATACATACATACATACATACATACATACACACATACATACATACATACATACATACACACATACATACATACATACATACACACATACATACATACATACATATATGCATACATGCATACATACACAATACATGCATACATACATACATATGCTCTCTCTCTCTTTCTCTCTCTCTCACACACACACACAAACACACAGACAAACACAAAGGCACACACGCACAAATGGCACTCCGTCGGTTACGACGACGAGGTTTCCAGTTGATCCGATCAACGGAACAGCTTGCTTGTGAAATTAACGTGGCAAGTCGCTTAGTGCTCCACAGACATTCTTACCCCTTCATATACTTCTCAGGGAGATTCAGAGTGACACAGAATGTGACAAGGCTGGCCCTTTTTAATTACAGGTACAACTCGTTTTTACCAGCTGAGTGAACTGGAGCAACGTGAAATAAAGTGTCTTGCTCAAGGACACAACGCACCGCAGAGAATCGAACTCACGACCTTAGGATCGTGAGCCGAATGCCCCTAACCACTAAACCACACCCCTTCACAAACGCATACACATACCCACATACATACACACACATACACATACACACATACACTCATACAGACACATAATACCCATGTACACACAGGCACACACACACATACACACACTTACACACACATACATACAAGCACACGCACACGCACAAATCTACAAAAACAACAACGATATAACAACACATACCAAAAGTGGAATCGGCTCCTTTGATTAAATTCCTGAAAATCCATGCAGAGTCATTTGTTCTTTAATATTCCATCACTGAAACCAGTAAAGAATAAAGGAATATAGGAATATAAGGAGGCGCAATGGCCCAGTGGTTAGGGCAGCGGACTCGCGGTCGTAGGATCGCGGTTTCGATTCCCAGACCGGGCGTTGTGAGTGTTTATTGAGCGAAAACACCTAAAAGCTCCACGAGGCTCCGCAGGGGATGGTGGTGATCCCTGCTGTACTCTTTCACCACAAATTTCTCTCACTCTTACTTCCTGTTTCTGTTGTACCTGTATTTCGAAGGGCCGGCCTTGTCACTCTCTGTGTCACGCTGAATATCCCCGAGAACTACGTTAAGGGTAAACGTGTCTGTGGAGTGCTCAGCCACTTACACGTTAATTTCACGAGCAGGCTGTTCCGTTGATCGGATCAACCGGAACCCTCGTCGTCGTAACCGACGGAGTGCTTCCATAGGAATATAAGAATAAAAAAAGCAAATGGAATGTATGATGGTTAAAACTACTGCATACTCTCGTAATCACTGCATTGACCAAACTGTCGGATATTGTTATACACCGCTTGGCACAATGCGCTTCTTGTTCTAGCTTCACTGCGCTATTCTTTTTCCATTTTGGTCCAATTCGTTTGGCTAAATCGTCTTCCCATCCTAATGGAGGCATTCCGAGTGGGTTTTTCTGATCTTTCGGATATTGCTCTGCAACTGTATGAGTCGAAATGTTTGCCGTAAAACTTACGCCGTGTCCTCGTGCAGTGGAACTTGTGCTTCCGGTATTCTGCGACCACGTCTCAAATTATTTCGTTTCGGATATTCTATCGTAAGGAAATTCTAAGCATAGATCTTTCCATGGCCATTTCTGTCGATGTTACTTCTCTTTGTAATAAATAGCTCACGTTTCACTTATGTTTAAGAGCAATGGAAGGACAGCATCATCAAAGAACCCGACCCACAGGCTCTTGTCTAGCTTTGCTCTGAGCATATCTTGTTTATCGGGGCAAACTCCCTTCATCTTGTCCTTGTTCTTCCAAAAATGTCAGCATCCATGTCTCGGTGAATATTCACTGTGTACTCCAGCTGGACGTACTTAGCGCGTGATAACGAAAAGAAGAAAAGAAAAAAAAACGAATATCACAGATATAAGAAACAAATTTGTTTATTTCTTAAACATTCACTCGATCAAAATGAATGAGTTTATATTGGTAGATAGCAAATAAGCGCCCCATTAATTGTATTGTCACGGAAAGAATAGCAAACAATTTGTTATTATAATAGGTATTATTTACATTGGGATATGCGTACATATGTATATATGTATATACGTACATACATACATACATATATATATATATATATATATGCAAATGTGTGATAATAGATGGAAATATGTGCAAATAACATGCAAAGAAACGTATATATATACATACATATATATATATATATATATATATATATATATATATATATATATGTATGTATGTATGTATGTATGTATGTATGTATGTATGTATGTATGTATGTATGTATATGTAAATGTAGAATGATGTATTGGTGGGGGAGTGTCTGTGTGTCTGATGTATGCGGGTAACAACAGTTTAAGAGTTTATTAGTCATATAAACACTGGAATTCATTATAAGAAATTCTAAGAACACATACATTAGCATATGTATATACATGTGTATATATATATATATTTGTGTGTGTGTGTGTGTGTGTGTGTGTGTGTAAGTATACATGTGTGTATATGTGTCAATATGTATATATATATATATATATATATATATATCTACCTACCTATCTATCTATCTATCTATCTATCTATCTATCTATCTATCTATCTATCTATCTATCTATCTATCTACCTATCTATCTATCTATCTATCTATAAATAAATATATATATATATATATGTATCTATACGTGGGTAGACATGTATATTTGTATGTACAAATGCACGCATACATTTCAAGAATGTGCCTGATAAGGCTGACGGCTAAAAAAGATGGCTGTCTAGCGATGAGATTCCTTCTTGGAATCGCTGCTTTCCTTCTTGGAGAAACACCATTTACCATTGTGCAGATCAACCTCAATCTTGTCACTTAATCTGGTCAGGTGCCACCACCCACCAAAAAATTTTTTATACATATGGAGTGTGTTTGTGTGTGTATATGTGTTTATGCGTCCGCCCGCACAGGTGTTTGTGAATACGTATGAGGTTTACATATATACATACATACATACAGGTACACTGCGACACAATTTCTTTTCCTCAACAGGCCCTGCCCTTTTTAACATTGTCCCAAAACTGATCAAAAAGGAAAAGGATCCCATCACCTTTAAACGGTATCTGGACAAATTTCTCCAAGGAATACCAAATAAGCCACCCATACATGGATACAACTCACTACTTGAATGGACCATAAACATAATCTTTTCCCTGTTTCAGTCATTAGACTGCGGCCATATATATAAATGCGTCTATACGTAGTTTCCATCTCCAACATTGGGCCACGGCGCAACGATGGGCCCGGGGTTATGATTAAAAGCACTTGCTGAATTTGTGTGCGCAGTTGGATTGAACTAGAAACCACGCGATTGCGAAGCGAGCTTTTTAACCTCACGGCCATGCTGGTGCCTATGTCGAATTTCTTTTATAAAGGAAGGACCCTATTTTGAATAAAATTCATGGTAATGCCATTCAAAGCAATTTCCTTTTACTTGTTTCAGTCATTGGTCTGGGCCCATGCTGGAGCACCGCCTCGGAGAATTTTTAACCAAATGAATCGACCCCAGTACTTTGTTTTACCAGGTTACTTATTCTATCGTGCGTTTTTACCGAACCGCTAAGTTACAGGGACGTAAACACACCGACACCAGTTGTCACTCAGAGGAGGGGCACAAACACACACACAATCACGACGGGCTTCTTCCTGTTTCCATCTACCAATTCTACCCCCAAGGCTTTCGCCGTAAGTTTATTATAGAAGTCACTTGCCTAAGTTGCCACGCAGCGGGACTGAACCCGGCACCATGTGGTTCGAAAGCAAGCTCCTTACTTCCTTGAAGAAAAAAAAGATAGATTCTTTGATGTTTTGGGTTCCAATCCGGCACAGGTCGAAGCTTCATTTCAGCCGTTCGATCTCGGTAAAACAACCAATCAAATATTAGGATTGATCCGATTGACTTAATCGATTGTTCGATCCGCTCCTCCCTCCACTTTGCATAATTATAAATCATTAAATTACGTCCTTCTATATTTCAAAATGTAATTACTTGGCAACAAAGACGTTAATGACGGCCATTAAAATAAATACCAGTAATATAATTGGGTCGTTTTACTCACTAATGACGCCCCGTTCCCCCATTCCTCTCCCCTTACGTCTCCTTCTCTACCCACATCGTTGCTCTCAGCAACATCAGCAGCAGCAATACCGCCGCCGTTTTCGCCGTCTTCACCGCCTCCGCCATCGCCGCTATATATACTCCTCCTCTTCTTCCTCCTCCATCTCCTCATCCCCCCACCTTCCACTTCAAATTATTTCTGACCTGTATTAATGTGAGAAATCCTTATTAATATTTTATTTTATTGTATTTCCCGATAGATTTATAATCGCAAATAACATCGATGGGATTAGAGAGAGAGAGAAGAGAGAGGAAGAGAGAGAGAGAGAGAGCGAGAGAAGACAGAGTAATCTAAAGAAAGAGAGAGTGAGGGAGTGGAGAGGGAGAGTGAGTGAGTGAGAGCGTTGCAGTGAAAGGGAAAAGAAATGGAGAAAGAGAGAAGTGGAGTGGAGAAGAACAGATGGAGTGAAACAGAAAGAGAAGTAGAGAGTTAGAGAGCGCAAGAGAGGGAGTTATATATATATAGATAGAGAGAGAGAGGGGAGGGAACAGGTGAGAGGAAGGAAAGAGTGAGTGAGAGAAAGAGACAGGGAGAAAGAGAGGAGGAGGAGGGATAGAGAGATGTTCAGACAAATACACGCGGCCACACAGAGACACGCACATGAAGTCATCCGCAAACCCACACATCTAAAACGAAAAAATATATATAAGGCCCAACAATTTGTATTATAATTTATCATAATTCAATTACCTGTTTGATTTATACATTTTTACAGTTAAACGACATTACCACCATCACCATCACCACCAACAACAACGACACTGCTACCACCACCACCACCACCACCACCTCCAACATCACCACACTCAACACCGCTGCACACCATGCAAACTTCCAACAACACACGGATAATGTAGTGCAGGATAATCTCTATTCTATTCAAATGTTTCCAGTTCATGAAATGAGACGACCGGGCACGGCTGTGTAGGCGCTGGCGATTGGGCGCGGCTGTTTGGTCATTCAGCCTGTTTTAGCGGCAGTACATTTTGGCAATGGTGGCAAGCAGACACACAGACATGCAGGCGAGAGCAAAAATATTGACATATAAATAGATAGATAGATAGACAAAGACAGAGAGAGAGGGGGGAGACAGAGAAAGATGGAGAAAGATATTACACATACATACAAGCACAACTAACCGCTCACATGCATAAAGAGAGAGAGAGAGAGAGAGAGAGAGAGAGAGAGAGAGAGAGAGAGAGAGAGAGAGCAGCGGCGGGAGGGAACAAAAGAAATACCAAAAGGAGAGAATCATTGAAATGGTTGATGTCAAATATAAGCCGACGTCGAATCAGCAGCGCCACACAGGCGGCACCAACACGGCTCTGCTAGAATACGTCTCACCTTCCATTTCACTCGTGGGTGGAGATCTGAACAACACGTTAGCATATTAAATATGATGTCTGTAGCTCTCTCTGGCCACACTGGCCAGTTGTTGGCCAGCAGTGTCCAGAGACGTAACGAAGGCTGTCTCCAACCATCTTGGACATCTGTGGTTGATATCCTTACCAGAGGGTTGTGTCCTTGCTCAAGGACACACGCTCCGCCCAGTCCAGGAATCTACACATAGACCTCAGGCCATCGTCGGTCTTACTAGTAATTCTTCATGGATGGGTTTCCTCTTGTAGCTGGGTGAAAATTCCTGTCTCCAGGAGATGTGCGTTCGATTCCAACGGATAGCTTTCGACATTTTCCCATCTAAAGTTTTGTTTCTTTTTAATTCAATAATCTACATGCTAATATAGCTTTATCTGTTTCAAATTCCATCGTAGACCCCCCACACACACGCTCACACACGCACATATGCACATATGCATGTAATATACGACAGGCTTCTTTCAGTTTCCTTCTACCAAATCTACTTGCAAGGCTTGGTCGGTCTGAAGCTATGATAGAAGACACTTGCCCAAGGTGGTATAGAACCGGAAACCATATGGTTGGGAATCAAACTTGTTACCACACAGCCATGTTTGCCTCTCTCTCTCTTTCTCTCGACTGCTTCGGCCGGATCGTGTTCTGCCCTTACTTTCGAAACACGCATTGAGTCAAAACAGGGGCAGCTGAAGAAGGGGAATGTTCCTTGTATTGTTTGTCTTGTACTCTGTTTTTTCGTTTCTCGTTGTGTTCTACATTTATTTGTGGTGTCCTGTACTCATATATGCATGTATATATACATATAGATGTAGGTATGTACATATATGTATGTTGAATGCATATGTATGTATGAATGCATATTGTTAAATATATATATATTATATATATATATATATATATATATATATATATATATTTATTTGCAAGATTCCTTCTGTGAATTCGTGTGTTGAAGCAAATTCTGTTGTGTCTGAGATATATCTAACACACTCACCGGTTCAATTTCCACTCGTGTCTCATATTAAGGCACTATGACTCCCGTAACACAACACTACACCCATCCACTCCCCCCCCCACACCACACTAACAAATTTTTGTGAAAATTGCTTGATACAGTATAAAAAAGGTTTTTCAAAAAAAATTATCTTTTTCAAAAAATGCCATAAATTCTTTGAGAACGTTCCTAACCTTTGTGTTTCTTTGAAGTTTCTTTCGAGTGTGTAAGCGCTTTCGATTTTCATTTCAAACACACCTGTTCTTGTATAATTCATGAAAGACAAAGTTGTCATTTCTGCAGTGGTGGTGGTAGTAGTATCTATTTCTGGTTTATTTTCGGATTTAGGGTTCTTATAAACTATTCTTCCTTTGTCTCTCATAGTTAATCAATGTAATCTAATATTTTGTAAAAAGGGATTATGCCAATATTCTTTCGGCATTGTTTATCATATGAGGGGTCAACTATTTTCAGTTTTGTTTCGGATTTAGAATTCTTTTCAAACATTCCTCATTTGCCCTTCATAATTAAACATTTTCATCGTTTATTTTGTGTTCAATTGGTTGCGACGACGAGGGTTCCAGTTGATCCGATCAACGGAACAATCTGCTCGTGAAATTGACGTGCAAGTGGCTGAGCACTCCACAGACACGTGTACTCTTATTGTAGTTCTCGTGGAGATTCAGTGTGACAAGGCTGGCCCCTTTGAAATGCAGATAAAACAGAAACATAGAGTGAGAGAAAGTTGTGGCGAAAGAGTACAACAGGGAGTCGCTACCACCCCTTGCCGGAGCCTGGTGGAGCTTTAGGTGTTTTCGCTCAATAAACCCTCACAATGCTCGCTCTGGGAATCGAAACCTATTTCTTTATTACCCACAAGGGGCTAAACATAGAGGGGACAAACAAGGACAGACATAGGTATTAAGTCGATTACATCGACCCCAGTGCGTAACTGGTACTTAATTTATCGACCCCGAAAGGATGAAAGGCAAAGTTGACCTCGGCGGAATTTGAACTCAGAACGTAACGACAGACGAAATACCGCTGAGCATTTCGTCCGGCGTGGTAACGATTCTGCCAGCTCGTCGCCTGGGAATCGAAACCGCGATTCTACGACCGCGAGTCCACTGCTCTAACCACTGGGCCATTGCGCCTCCACGGATCTTACATCGTAACTATGTGAGTATTGCTTACGACTCCTTGCAAGACATACATCATCCATTCGCCCATTCAGTCTCTAGCATTACACAGATTAGTCTCTTAATGTTATTTTACTGTTTTCTCTATCATTTCGTATCAATATAATATTACTGTGCTTCTTTATCTTATTCTTTTTTCTTTCTTTGGTCTGTAAATAGGGCAATTGTTGTTGTTGTTTGTGGTGTTGGTGTTAGTGGTGGTGGTGGCGGTGGTGGTTTTTACTGTTATTATTGCTCTTAATGTTGTTATTGCAGCTGTTTTGGAGGTTGTCCTACTTGTTGTTGTTTTTACTTAACCCCCATATTAGCCCCGACCACGCAGATAGCCTATGATCACGGGCAATCTAACTATGACCCTCTCGCCTAATATTTCATGGACAGTGTGCTAATGTATATATATATATATATATATGTGTATCTATCTATCTGTATATATATATATATATATATATCATACATGCATATATATATATATATATATATATGTGTATGCACAACACACATAATAGACACACACACATATATATGTACACACGCACATATACACATGTCTACCCAAAAGTACACTATCCAAGGCCGTATGTCCTTCCTTTTTCTTGGCTGCCCTTATTATTTCTGGCAAATCAAATACTTACCAAAAAACCACCATAACTGGCTTGTATGGAAATTTAGTTATTCAAATAATTCTAGGACTAAAAGCAATGCCGTTCCAGATATGCTCACCACATCTTAAAGAAATTGGGTGTCCTTATTGAAACTATCTTTTATTTCAGACAATAGACTGTGATTAGAGGAAGATTTGGTTGCTATTTCTAACACGATGTGCGACTACGTAGTAGCCTCCCTTGTTGTGATGTTTGTTTGTTGGTTTGTAGGGTGGAAGTTTCAACTCTGATATTGAACAGAACAGTCTTAACACTGGCTACAAGTCATTAATCTTCGTATTAGGAGAGTTTAGTGAGGGTGAGGGAGGGAAGAGGGTGGAAAGGGAGGAATTGTGTATGTGGGGGGAGGGGTGTAGTGAGAAGAGACGCGAGGCAGAGTAGGGAATGATAGGGAGGGGTGGAAAAAGAAGGAGGGAAAGAAACAGACATACATGCCTATAGATAGATAGATAGATAGATAGATAGATAGATAGATAGATAGATAGATAGATAGATAGATAGATAGATAGATAAACAGACAGATAGATAGATAGATAGACAGACAGAATGACAGATAGGCAGAGGCATATTGACAGAGGAACAGAATGACAGATAGACAGATGGATAGATAGCTAGATAGATATATAGATAAGTAGATAGATAGATTAGTACATAGACAGACAGACAGATAGGTAGATAGATAGATAGATAGATAGATAGATAGATAGATAGATAGATAGATAGATAGATAGATAGATAGATAGATAGATAGATCAATGGAAAGATAGATTGATGGATAGATAAGTTTCTTTATTGGCCACACAGGGCTGCACACAGATGGGACAAGTTACAAGGTAGAGCTTTTCTTTTGGGGGATGAAAAAAACAAAAAACAAAAGAAGCAAAAAAAGGGGGATGGCGTAGGTTTTCGATCAAGAGGGATCGTAAAAGGGAAGGAAAGAACAAAAGAAATAATAAATAAAATAAAATAAAAAACAAAAAAAAGGAAAAGGAACAAAAGAAAAGAGAAATGAAAAAAGAAGAAAAAAGGGGAAAAAAGGGGAAGAGGAAAAAAAAACGATCAATAGGGATCGTGTATCACAGTGTTATGATATATGGTGTAAAGGGGAAAGCAAGTAAGGTTTATCCGTGGGAAGAAAAGCCTACGAAAAGGACCACGGTAACCTTGGTCAATATTGTTATATGTTACCACATTTGTTTGCAAGTGGGTAACCCTCTGTTTTCAATTTCTGGGTTCATAGGATTATGCTCAAGGTGGCTTCGTCATTCATACGTGCCATCCTTGCTACATTCACCCTTCTTTTTTTAAAACATTCGCTAGACAAAACTTGCCTCTCTACTCTCACTTTCCTTTTCAAGTGGTACTTGAAGAAGTTGATGAGAGATTGACCAGAGAGGAAAGTGTTTGTCTCCAATCCTTTCAGACGCGTCCACCAGATACATTCTTTCGCCATAGCCACAAAGATGATGAAAATAGCTCTTCCTTCCCGTTTGAAGGAAGGAGGCGTGACAATATTGACGATAGACGCAGCTGATAAACCGACTCGTCCCACACGTGACAGCAGTTGTTCGACATAAGCCCACAGGTCGGAAATTGTTGGACACTGCACGACTGCGTGCAGAACGGTTTCGCCGCTCTGACCGCATCTCGGGCAGGTCGGCCCCGTGTTTCTCGAGCCGTGTCTGTAGAGCTTATCCCGAACGGGTAGCGCTTCTCGGTAGCACTGCCAGGCGAGGGATCTCTGGAAATTGTCCATGGGCCCTGGCCCGAAAGTCGTCCAGAATAGGCGGGTCAGGTACTCCTCGTCAACGTCCAGGTTCGCCCCGAGCTCGTCGTCGTACCTCCCCTCCACTAATCCCCTATAGAATGCTTTGGTTGTGATGAAGTCACTCAAGGTCGACCCAGGACGGCAGAGTTGCTTGAGAGCAACGCGACACTCGCGGTGCCATTCGCCCTTCCTCGGCCTCTTTTTGATCCACGACTGCAGTTCGGTCATGGAGACGAGCTGCGGGAAAGCGTGCCTCACAAACGGCGACCACACCTGTTCACCGTCGTCTACGAAGAGCCTGAGATGTCGCAGTCTCAGCGCGTGTCTGCGCATCATCAACCACGGCATGCCCAGTCCTCCTTTTAACGGGTGTTGACAGCAAATGGATCGCCTGACCATCGGGACGCATCCTTTCCACAAGAAGCGAAAGAGAATGCGTTGTAGTTTGGCGATGGTAGGGTCGGGACAAGGTACGACGGTCAGGCGGTAGTAGATGACGGACGCGATGTACGTGTGCTCGTGGCTAGACACTATGACGGTGACGTCGTCCGGGTATGCAGACACGCTCGTCCCGCATCCCAGTTCTCGCGGGATGCCCCTCAAAGTTGCCAGCTTCCGCAATAATTGCCCAAGAGTCAATACGTATAGAAGCGACGAGAGGGGGCATCCCTGACGGACCGAACGTGCGATGTCGAAGGGTCTCGATAGATGTCCATTCACGCGAATTACCGAACGGATAGATAGATAGATAGATAGATAGACAGACAGACAAACGAACAAACGGACTGAGGGACGGACAAGGAGACAGTTACATAGACAGACAGACAGGCAGATCCGATCCAGCCCAACCCAACAAAGAAAAATTTCTGGTAGAATGGTTAGTCGGGAGAAAGAGATCGACATATACGGTGAGGTATCAGACCGAACAATGTGCCTCGCTATATATCCTCCATCTCGTTTATATACAAGGCATACAAAAATAGTATGTAAGTTTAGATTTATAAACTTCTGTGCTAGAAAATACGATACTTGCACTCAAATACATTGACATGAAAACGCACGTATGTATCGAGGAGTATACTGTTTTGTGGGTTAAGTCTGAAGAAAAGCAGCTCGTACGTGACTCCTATTCATTTAGGGCTTTCAAGACAGATTGATGAAAATGTCGGAATTTCCTCAAAATAATGACCTGGACTGAATGCTCATAAGATTGGACACAGCTCAAAGCACACGGGAGCCATGTGCTAAATTAATTAGGAATGTGCGAAATTAATTTAGAAGAATTAATTCTAATACTAAAATAAAAACCAAAGTGCAGAATCATTAGCACACCTGGCCAAACGTTTGGCGGTCGACTTCATCTTTTATCCTTCCAGGTTTGATGAAATAAGCACCGGTTGAGTATTGGAGGGAGGCCGATGTAATCGACTTACCCTCCACCCCTAATTAATTGCTGGCCTTGTGCCAAAGTTTGAAACCAATATTACAATACAAGACTGAGTTAGTTTAAGAGAAAGGTGTGGATGCAATTTACTTCGATTTAATTTCTGTCAAAAAAATTGCTTAGAGTGACTCGAAGAGTTTAATAAAAGGAAGACATTTATTTCGTCGATGTCGAGTGTGATGGAAGGCAAAGTCGACCTCGGTGGCATTTGAACTCAGAACGTAAATATACAAAAGAAAAAAAAACGCTAAGCATTTCGTCCATCATGCTAACAATTCTGCTAGCTAGCGGCTTTATATCATAATAATGGGCTACAGCAAATATTCTGCTCAATAGCACAGATTTGCTTGTCAGTTGTTTGACCTTAACCAGTTGAGCATGTCCCTTAATGGCTGACGATATGTGCATCTCTGATCATGAGCAGAAGTAGTGGGGGAGCATCGGAGCCATGTGTTGAGAGGGATTCTTTGGGGTTTGAATAATTCACATCTGGAAACATGGGTGTTTTGTTCAACATCCTTAAACAACCCTTATTCAGGGACCTTTTGAGCGGGATGGGTTACTCGACCAGAAGAAAATTCTAACTGCAAGGTCATGTGCTGTTTATCTTGATATGAAATCACCATGTTTGGCACATATGGTTGTGATGCATGTGCCTAGTGTACCCTCACTCAATAGTAATAATAATATTAATGATGATGATGATGATGATGATGATGATGATGATGATGATGATGATGATGATGATAATAATAATAATAATAATAATAATAAGAAGAAGAAGAAGAATCATTTCTACTATAGGTACAAGGCTTGAAATTCTGCAATTTTGGGGGATGGGGCCAGTCGATTAGATCGACCCCAGTACTCAAGTAGTATTTATTTTATCGTTCGCGAAGGATGAGTGGCTAAGTCAACCTTGACGGAATTTGAACTTAGAACGTACAGACGGACGAATTGCCGCTAAGCATTTTATCCGGCGTGATAACGATTCGCCACCTGTTTTTTTGTTTTATTATATCATTTTTCTACTACAGGTAGAAAGTCTACAATTTAAATTTTTTTGTTAGTGGTGGAGGGGAGAGGGAGCCAGTCGCTTGCCTCGCAGCCAGGGCTAAACTGATACTTCTTTTATCGACCTCTAAAGATTGATCTTGGTGAGTTGAACTCAGAACACAAAGAACCAGAGGAAATGCGAAAGAATTTCTTCAAAGTGCTTAATTATGCTGCTAGCTCATGAAACGAATTCCTACCCGTGGACGGATGCGAACTCAAAACAAAAAGCACAAATGAAATGAATTTTTTTTTTAATATCACTCTTACGGATTCGGCCAATGAAATCAAATTATTCCGATGTTTTAGTTTAGAGTTTTATTTTATTTTTAATTCATTTTTATTTCAGAAATTAAGTGCGCACATACGCAAATAAGAAGAGACATACAGAGATATAAACAAAACAAAGAAAAAAAGGTTCAAATAACATAATTTAAACAAAAATAAATAGAAAATATCAGTAGAGTCCATAGAAATCATTTTTGGAATCTTATTACCAAACGGTAACGTGTGTGTCATTCACATACACTTGCGAACAGGGAACTACATACATACATACATACATACATACATACATGTACATACATACATACATACAAGCATACATACATACATATACATACAAACGCACACATATATATATATATGTGTGCTTCACTCTCACTCTCATCGCTATATGTATCTCTCTCTCTTATATATATATGTATATGTATATATATATGTGTGTATATATATATAATATATATATATATATATATATCTATATATACATATATATATATATATATAATGTATATGTGTGTATGTTGTTTTTGTCTATATATATATACCACACACATATACATATATATATATACATATATATATGTATATATATATATATGTATGATATTATACATATAACATGTATGTATAGGTACATAAATGTATATCTTATCTATCGATATATATATATATGTATGTACGTATATATATATATATATACATATATGTAGATAGATAGATAGATAGATAGATAGATAGATAGATAGATAGATAGATAGATAGATAGATAGATAGACAGAAAGACAGATAGATAGATATAACGACTCTCTTCTCCAGCCCAAAAATGACGAAATAAACCGCTGATTCCCCCCCCCCCCCGCTACCCAGACACCCCTACCTCACCCCGAACTCTACAAAAACACCACTTATATAAAAAAAAAGAAAAACGTCCGGCGCGTGTGGCCTCGACTTCAATCCACTCTTTGAACGATTAAAAAATATAGCAAAACTCCACAAGACATTCTTTCTTCCTTGGTCACAGAGAAGGTCACACACACACACACACACATACATACATACATACATACATACACACACACACACATACATACATACATACATACATAATATTTATTTATTATTTTGATTGTTTTAAACTTCGAATTATTCTACTTTTGTTTTAATTCTTTGAAATTCTTTATTTTTATTGTGATTTTTTTTTTGTCCGGACACACGGTAATGCTTTTTACCATTCTATGTCTCCATGCTCTTTTTTTTTGTTTATTATAATTTTTTTTGTATGTTGCGCTGCTTTTATTTTTGTTTTGTTGTATGAAACATAAGCAGATATACAAATATATATATACATACGCACATACATAAATAAATTTATATATATGCATGGTGTGTGTGTGCGTGTGTGTGTATATATATGTTTATATACATTTATATGTATATATATATGTAGGTTTGTATGTGTGCATATGCATACAATATATAATATATATATATATATATATATATGTATATATAACTATATATATATATATATATATATATATATATATATATATATATATTATTAGAATGATATATCTATGTATGTGTATGCATGTGTACACATGTAGATATGCATATGTATGTGCATATATATATATGAATGTGCGTGTCTGTTTGCGGTTGTGCTTTGGGTGTTTGTAGTATATATATATATAGATAGATAGATAGATAGATAGATAGACAGATAGATGGATAGATGTGTAGGGTAGTAGAGAGAGGGAGAAACAGAGATATGTATACATGTGGGTATATATATATTATATGTATATGCTTATCTATCTATTGCTATGTGTACACACACACACACACACACACACACAACACACACACACACACACGTCAATATCATTCGCTGGTTTCC
>NW_021835753.1:0-7500 GCF_006345805.1 Octopus sinensis
TGTGTGCATATGTATGTGCATGAACGTGCATGCGTGTGCATGCGTGTGCATGCGTGTGTGTGCATGTGTGTGTGTGTTTGTGTAATGGGCATCCACACACAATTCATTGCTCCACCTGTGGCTGTTGTAGTAGAAGACACCTGCCTAATGTGTCACTGATTAAGATTGAATCTACAACCAAAGGCTGTCAAACAAACTTCATTCTCACACGGCTAAGGTTACCTTAACAACTAAGATATTTTTTTTACATGTCTTTTCCAGATACTGCATCAGTGATTTGGAGTTATCCGATGAAGAGAAGAGTTTCCCAGACAAGTTTGAAAATATTTCTCCAGATATTCTTCTTGATGACAGAAATGGTTTTTGTCTTCAACTAAATTGCCAAAGTGTAGAACTTGAACCTAGAGATTCTGAAAGTTTCCAGAAATACTCATTGCAACATTTTAAAGAATCTTTAGATGTTTCCAAAGACAAATCCAATAATTCTTTTGATGAAGATCCTCTTGCTGCCCTCTTGGTAAAACATGAAGAACCATATGACATTCATGAAAACAGTGATGAAGAGTGTGAAGATGGAGATTTTTTAGAAAATAAAGAATTCTTTGCGAAAAATTACTACACATGTTGCCAAAATCCTTCTGAAATAGTTCGTATTCCATCATGGGGTGAAAAATTGTCATCATCTGCTATGAAAGGGCAGTCATTACCAGAAACTGGAATAGAAAAAGAAAACCATCCAATTAAAGAATTCTACCGAGAATCAGATGAAGATGAACTCTTCCTGATAACTGGACATATTGATTTCAGTGAAGAGAAACCTTTCCAGCAAGAATCAGAAAATCTGGCATTGAGAAGTTTGAAAGTTTCAGAATCTGGACAAAGATCAGACAAAACCATTTCTTCAAAACATAGCACTAAAATTTTCCCAGAAATATTCAACATCAGTAATTCTGGTAAGGAAAATAATTTCAACCATTGTCTTTCATCTATGAACCCTGTTGAAGATCTTCAAATTCCATCTTCCTATGACAAGGAGCAAATTAAAGAAACTGGAGAATTTAACACTGAAACCAATCCTGACTTCACATTTTGGAATTATTCTTCCACACTCAATTCTTCTGTATCAGAAAATAGATTAAATGAATTGAAAGATCAATCACAAAAATATTTTGATGTCTGTACACCAAATTTACATGATGTCCACTATATCAATTTACAGATGGTCAGTCTGATATTGAAAGAAAGAACATGTTTGTCTTTTCAGCTGTTCCCAAGACAAGAATGAGATTAATTCCACAGGTAGACTACATGCGAATACATTTCTAATAAAGGATTTCACCAATTTGAAAACAGTGCAAAATGATTATATGGATCAAGAACTGTCTGATAGCAAAAGTGGAACAAAAGCTGATGAAATTTGTCAAGAATTACCAGACAAAACAACCATTCCACTCATCCAGCATGAGTCTGCAGTTGCTGTGAGTAATAATTGTTGTAAGAGGAAGAATTCTTGTGGAAAAATGGATAAAGTAGAGAATAAAATAAAATTCCCAGAAAGTAGAGAAGTAACTCTTGAAGAAAGAGAAGAAGGAAAAGATGAGAAGATAAAAAAGGAAGAGGAAGTAGATTCAAGAACTTGGCCAACATCTGGGGAAATTCTCAAGAATTCCAGAATCAAAAGTAAGAGTGTGACTGATGTATCATGTCATTTAACTCCTGTCAAATCAAAACACAAATCTCTTGTGGAACTCAACAAACTCCAGACTGACCAAGGATCTTCTGAAAATCTCTCCACTTTCTCTTCCGTTACGGAACTGAATGATAAACTTGTTCAGGAATCTGAAAAGAGGAGAAAAGCCACTGAACTTGTGGAAGAGTTACAGAATCAGTACAGTGACCTTCTCACACGATATGCCGATGCTGCTAATACAATCGACGAGATGCGTTTAGGCGCCAGTTCTGTCCCATTATTGTCATCTCGGAACGGATCACAAACTTTTACAAACAACATAAATTTCTGTCGCCCCCTGGTCACATCAACACCCCTACATTCTGCCCTCTTGGCAAATCAAGACAGCCGAAACGAAGGTAATCGATTTTGATGTTTGTGTTTTAGATTTAAAGGTTTCTTTTATCATATATTGTTGTTGTCACTGCTGCGACCGTCTCGGTATTTGTTGTGTTTTTGTGGAGGTGAAGCTTGTTTGATACTAGTTAAATAGGTGCAGTCAGTGTGTAATGTAATAAACGCAGAGTGACTTAATGTGTGCCGTGTTTGGTGCAGTAGCATTGAGTGCACAGTAATTGTTTAATGTGGGCCAGGTTGGGTGCACCGTGGGATTGTTTGTTAATGTGGTGAAGGCAGCGTGTCACTCAGGTCATGTTGTGTTGAGTGCAACAGGGTGAAGTGTGTCAGTGATTTGGTGTGAGTTATTTAAAGATACAAGGCAGAGTATAGTTTGTGATGCTGTTGTGAAGTGTGCAGTTTCCAGTTGGATAAAAAATATTGCATGTCTGGATCCACGGATCTGTGGATCGTATCTGCTTTGTAAACTGACGCTCTGCTCACAACACAGCTTCTTCGTCAGAGGTGATCTGACATGTTACAAGAAGAAGAAGAAGAAGAAGAAGAAGAAGAAGAAGAAGAAGAAGAAGAAGAAGAAGAAGAAGAAGAACAACAACAACAACAACAACAACAACAACAACAGCAACAACAACAGCAACAACAACAACAACAACAACAGTCTCTTGTAATTTACCAAAGCTTAATATTTGATATCTGATAAGGCAGAAAGCAAGCAGAATCGTTTACATGCCTGGCAAAAGGCTTAGTAGCATTTTGTCCATCCTCATGTTCTGAGTTCAAATCCAGCTGAGGTCAGTGGGGCCTTTCATCCTTTCAGGGTCAATAAAATATGTACCAGCTGAACACTGGAGTCGATGTAATTGACTTAGCCTCTTCCCAAAATTGCAGGCCTTGTGTCAAAATTTGAAGACAATATTTGATATTTAATAAATTCATCACAGTAAATTCATTGTGGCCAATTACATTATCATGAAAGCATGTGCCTAGTGGTTAGGGCATTTGGTTCTTGATCATAAGGTTGTCAGTTCAAATCCTGAACTGGATGGTGTGTTGAGCTCTTGAGCAAGACACTTCATTTCACACTGATATAATGAGTACCAGGTGAGTTCTGGTGCAACCTTCTCTCCCTCCAGATGTTACATTTTTTCATGTTCCTTAAATCAAGGGTTAGGGGGCTAAAAAGGCAACAATTTCTTCCTGCAACTACCTTGACACCTAAGACTATTAGTGAAAGTATAAAACATGTGACCAAGCCATACATGCTGATGAGTGATGGGTGGCTGTGCATTTTCATTACATCATGAAAGCAAAACATTATCCAATCAAAGTTGGACATAGAAGATTCCTTGGAAGCATTATGAAGTGATGGCTGTTTTCTTCTTCTTCTTCCAATCAGGACTCACGCCATTAGCCACAAAGAATAATCTCTAATTCAAGCCTACTCTAAGCTACTAAGAATGTGTGTGGCAACTTGAAGATCCACCCACCACACACGATAGACTGGCGGTTGCACGGGCGCGAAAGCTACATTGTTATCCTCATTCGGTAAACGGTGACTTTTAATGGGTGGAGAGCTGAACCATCCTGGAGTACAGAGGATTCGCAATCTAGACCAGGGTCTGAAAATTTACCACAACATAGTGGGTTACACCATGGTTCCTCTGCTTTGTGGCAGAAATAGGAAGAAAGAGTGAGAGAAAGTTGTGGTGAAAGAGTACGGTGGGGTTCACCACCACCCCACCGCTGGAGCCTCGTGGAGCTTAGATGTTTTTGCTCAATAAACACTCACAATGCCCAGACCGGGAATCGAAACTGCATTCTTATGACTGCGAGTCCACTGCCCTAACCACTGGGCCATTGCGCCTCCACATTGCTGTTGTTGCATGGCCCAGCTGAATATAAAGCAAATACTATCATGAGTGATATCCAAACAACAGTGGAGAAGGAACTCTACTGGATTTGAGTTAAAAAGAAATGATGTGCAATGACTGGAAGAATATTGGGTTAAGCCTGGTAGGAAGTTGATTTAGTGAGGGCGATCTCATGTCTCTCAGCGGGGTCAGTGAGGGAGCTGGTGTGCAATAATGCCAGGAGATAATGTGCCCTGAAATAGTAGACATTACCTTCTTATTTCTTTATTGTCCACAAGGGGCTAAACAGAAGGGACAAACAAGGACAGACAAGGGGATTAAGTCGATTATATCGACCCCAGTGCTTAACTGGTACTTAATTTATCGACCTCGAAAGGATGAAAAGCAAAGTTGACCTTGGCGAAATTTGAACTCAGAACGTAAAGGTAGACGAAACGCTGCTAAGCATTTCGCCCGGCATGCTAACGGTTCTGCCAGCATGCTGCCTTTACTTCCTGATAACACCATAAGCCTGCTGATGTCCAAATGTAGAGCTTTCAAGTGATAGCTTTTGTATCTGTGAACTGTTTGCAACTAATTATGTACATGCACGCACACACAGAGACAAACACACACATACACACACACAACACACACAGACAAACACACACACAGACAAACACACACACACACACACAAGATCTTCAAGATTTTCACTGATGATTTTTGGCAACTTTTCAGCGGGATGTTGCATTTCGAGCTTTTCTCATATGATCCTACTGTGAATGCCAACCTTTATACTCAACAACTGCAGTGAGTACATGATGCTTTGAAGGCCTGCTGCTTGGCATTGGTCAATCACAGATGCCCACTCCTACATCATCACAATGGCCCACTACACACTGCCAATGTGACCAAGTGCAAACTTGAGGGTCTGGAAGTGTTGTCTCAATCTGCCTACAATCTAGACTTTGTGCCATCAGATTACCACCTTTCCTGAGCCATGGTTCATCTCCTGCATTGACTGAGCACCACAATGTGGATGAGGTTGAAAATGGATGCAGGAAGTTTTTTTGCTTCAAAACCAGCCAAATCGTATAAGTGTGGGATTAAGTTTTTGGTACAACAAACAATAGAATATAATGGGACATATTTTGATGACTAAGGTGGCAAGCTGGCAGAAACGTTAGCACACCGGGCGAAATGCGTAGCCGTATTTCATCTGCTGTTACGTTCTGAGTTCAAATTCCACCGACGTCGACTTTGCCTTTCATCCTTTCGGGGTCAATTAAATAAGTACCAGTTACGCACTGGGGTCAATATAATCGACTTAATCCGTTTGTCTGTCCTTGTTTGTCCTCTCTGTGTATATCCCCTTGTGGGCAGTAAATAAGTACCAGTTACGCACTGGGGTCGATATAATCAACTTAATCTATTTGTCTGTCCTTGTTTGTCCTCTCTGTGTTTAGCTCCTTGTGGATAGTAAAGAAATAGGTATTTCATCTGCCGTTATGTTCTGAGTTCAAATTCCGAAGAGGTTGACTTTGCCTTTCATCCTTTCGGGGTCGATTAAATAAGTACCAGTTATGCACTAAAGAAATAGGTATTTCATCTGCCGTTATGTTCTGAGTTCAAATTCCGAAGAGGTTGACTTTGCCTTTCATCCTTTCGGGGTCGATTAAATAAGTACCAGTTATGCACTGGGGCCGATGTAATCGACTTAATCAGTTTGTCTGTCCTTGTTTGTCCCCTCTACGTTTAGCCCCTTGTGGGCAATAAAGAAATAAGTGATATATTCTGATGAATAAATGTTTTATGTATGTTATTTGTTTGAACAATTAATTAAAGCTTGAAATACAACTCAACTTGGAATGTGTATGTGTGTGTGTGTGCGTGTGTGTGTGTGTGTGTGTGTGTGTGTGTGTGTGTGTGTGAGTGTGTATGTGTGTGTGTGAGTGTGTATGTGTGTGTGTGGCCAGTGGCAGTGTTTTGTAACTGGTACCCATGCTGGTGGCATGTAAAAAGCACCCTCTACACTCTTGGAGTGGTTGGTGTCAGGAAGGGCATCCAGCTGTAGAAACCATTCCAAATCAGATCAGAACCTGGTGTAGCTCCCCAGCTTACCAGCTTTCAGTCAAACCACCCAACCCATGCAAACATGGACAACGGATGTTAAATGATGATGATAATATATATATATACATGTGTGTGTGTGTGTGTGTGTGTATATATGTATATATATATATATATATATAGTTAATCCAAACAAGAAAACACAAAAAAACACAACAACGCGAGGACGTGGAACAAATATAGTATTATTGGACGCTCAGGAAAGAAGGAGGGTTTAACGTTTCGAGCGGAGCTCTTTGTCGGAAACATAGGAGAAGGAAAGATCCAGAGAAGGGAAGACAGAGGAAAAAAAATCGCCAGCGGTACACACGAGGTCACATTTTGAAAGACCGGGAGCTGTTATTTCATTGCAATGTAATCCTGCCACAAGTCAATATATGACTGTCGGTAAATTCCCCATCAAGCAATACTCATAAATAAGAATATTCTCATACAGTATTCTTCACTTCCTGTCTTATGTGAAAAACATGTCTGACCAACTGGGTTTGGGAAAATTTTACCTCGTTTAAAAACAAATGAAGGTTAACAACTCAAAGGCCATCTGGCCATAGAAAATCTCCCTTAATGACCAATAGCCCAGTTGCCTAGCCTACTGGTCACACACCTGATATTTAAACCCTAATATTTAATTTATAAGTTGTTGTATTATTCATTTCATTGTCAAATTCTTTTCTCCAGGGTGTATGAAGTCTGGTTTCCATGGAAATAGTGAATCGAAGAAATTTCAACAAGGAGGGAACCATGACCTCGAATCCCCAAAATATGTATCAAAGGCAGAAAGTATTAAAATAACACTGCTGAAGGAAGCAAGCAATCTTGAGAAAATGGTAACAATTAACTCACTGTTCTTGGAGTGAGCAATTCTTTTGGTTTCAGTGTTTCTATTTAGAGTGCTCAGGAAGTGAAACAGGGTCACAGGTTTAACAAAACCACTGTCTGTTGCTCAACTCATTTATCATTTATCAGAGAGAGAGATAGCAGTCGTCAGCTGCTATCTCTCTCTCTCTCTCTGTATAATAGGTGGAGTATACACCTTGGATTAGTTGTTAGTAAGTTATTTATTAATAAGTTCTATTGAATGGCCCACCCTGGGGTGATGCTGTCTGAGCTGTCGACTTTTGATATAATAATTATATATATATCAACTACTCTATCTAGCATATCAAATTCTATATCAGATACAATTCAAGGTACATAAAATATATTTCTAATATCGGTAACCTAGTTATAAGTTTTCACTGTGTATCAACCATAGAGAATCGAGGCACATAAATCCATGACAGGTAAGTCCATGACAGGTAAAAAAAGTGTGCATGGGAATTTAATGCCTATTTTATAACTCTTGATTTACTGATATGAAAAAAGGAGAAATTTGTAATAGTGAAAGTTAAAACTGGAACATAGTTGTGCCTTTAATAAAACTTATATAAA
>NW_021835753.1:12500-30000 GCF_006345805.1 Octopus sinensis
AACAGTATATATATATATATATATATATATATATATATATATATTAAGAACAAACTTACTTAGAAATGGATGCGTGAATTCTGTCGTGTAATAGCAAATTAATAAATAAAACATATGCATATATACATACATATATGTACATACCTACATCTACATGTATATATACATGCATATATGGGTACAGGACACCAAAAAAACGTCGAACACAATGAGAAATGAAAACATAAACACAAAACCAAGGAACTGGACATTTTTCTTAAACATCGAAAAAATAGAGTACATGACAAATAACACAAGGAAGTGTGTGTATATATATATGTATATATGTCTTTGTGTCTGTGTTTGCCCCCCCCCATCACCATTTGACTGGTATTGGAGTGTTTACATCCCTGTAACTTAGTGGTTTGGCAAAAAACACTAATAGAATAAGTAGGAAGGTTAAAAAAATAAGTCCTGGGGTTGATTTGTTTGACTAAAACCCTAAAAGGCGGTGCCCATGCCAAGCCACAGTCAAATGACTGAAACAAGTAAAAGAATAATGGAATAAAAGAATAAAAGAATAAAAGAATAAAAGAATAATATATGCAAAAAGTTAATACTTGTTTATTTTTTTTATGTTTCCAGACATAAAGCAGGAATGGATTCCGACATATTGGCTGAAATGGTCATAGCAAAGGTATGCACAGATAAAAACCAAAGGCATTTTAATGTCCTGTGACTATTATTACTTTTTTATTGTGTTTTTTTTTAATTGCTGGGTCAAGAGGAGGGTCATTGTCCTTGATGACCAGCGAGGTCCTCCAAGACCAATGGGCTCAATGCTCTCCAATGTTCCTCTTGAATCTTCGTAAGTCAACAAGTGAGAGAAGGACACAAGCAGGGTGGGAATTTCAGAGGAATGATGCTCTGGCGGGGAAGAAGGACTGGGTGGGTTGGGGTAGGGGAAGGGACGATTTCTTTTCATTCTTTGAACTTTTCCCTTCTTCTTTTCCAAGGAAGAGCTATGCTTGAAATGTCAAACTTTCTCTTTTTACCAAGTGTCAAGCAAATTACATTTCTTCCCCTTGTTGTTTGTCAGTTTTTTTTTTATTATTCATGCATTTCAATTTTATGTTTATTTGAATTGATTATATACATATATATATACATATATATACAGTTTGGCAAGACTTGACAAGGACATTTAATTTAGCTATATACTAAAAGGTTTACATCGTTACTCAGAGCACATACCTATTATTTGGAGTCACCCTGCCAAAAACTCCTTGAATCTTATATATATATATATATATTATAGGTGTGTAAAAAGCACCCACTACACTCTCGGAGTGGTTGGCGTTAGGAAGGGCATCCAGCTGTAGAAACTCTACCAGATCAAGATTGGAGCCTGGTACAGCCATCTGGTTTGCCAGACCTCAGGCAAATCATCCAACCCATGCTAGCATGGAAAGTGGACGTTAAACAATGATGATGATGATGATATATATATATATATATATATATTAAAAATGGGGAAGGGCAGTTTATGAGATTACCTTAGGTTTCCCATCAATAAAGGGTTTAGGTTTATGGTGTATCATCAGAACCCCACAAGACCTTTTGGGGTCTGATGATACACCATAAAGCTAAACCTTTTATAGACTGGAAACCTAAAGCAATCTCATAAATCAGCCTCCCCCATTTTTAATGTATACTGCTCTACATTTTAGAGTGTGCTTCTTCTCCTGATTTATGGTTCCTACAAACTATATATATATATATATATATAATATATATATATATATATATATATATAATTAAAAATGAGGGTGTCTAAAAGACACCAACATGCCGAAATAGCAGTCGAAACACTGACTATAGTACCACGTTAAATGTTCATATCGCACCATGAGGTAAAGCGGAGGGACAAAACATACAAGCAAAAATTATTGAATAATTCAAGATCCAAGGATTTCTGGTTCTGCTTTAGATAAGCTTTACCGTCATCAATTGAATATATCAAGGGTACATCAATACAGATATATATATGCACAGCAAACGATATACTTACATATACGAGCGCCGTACATACATACATATGCACGTATGGACACAGCCAGTCTGAATCGCCCGCCAAATCACCGCATAATAACGATATGATTAAAATAAGCACCGCAGTGAATATAATAACGAATTATATAAATTTATATATGAGGATAATATCGATATTTACCTCATGGTGCGATATGAACATTTAACGTGGTACTATAGTCAGTGTTTCGACTGCTATTTCGGCATGTTGGTGTCTTTTAGACACCCTCATTTTTAATTGTTAAAAATTTTTTTTACCTTTGTAAGGTATTTCTTTCATGCTGGCCACTTGATAATTTCGACACTTAAATATCGATATTATCCTCATATATAAATTTATATATATATATAATATATATATATATATATATATATATATATATATATATATATATATATATAATATATATATATATATATATATATATATATATATAATAGGCACAGGAGTCGCTGTGTGGTAAGTAGTTTGCTTACCAACCACATGGTTCCAGGTTCAGTCATGCTGCGTGGCACCTTGGGCAAGTGTCTTCTACTATAGCCTCGGGCCGACCAAAGCCTTGTGAGTGGATTTGGTAAAGGGGAAACTGAAAAATGCCCATTGTATATATGTATATATATGAGTGTGTGTTTGTGTGTCTGTGCTTGACAACCGATGGTGGTGTGTTTATGTCGCCGTAACTTAGCGGTTCGGCAAAAGAGACCAATAGAATAAGTACTAGGCTTAGAAAGAATAAGTCCTGGGGGGGGGCAATTTCCTCGACTAAAGGCGATGCTCCAGCATGGCCACAGTCAAATGACTGAAACAAGTAAAAGAGTAAAAGAGTATATATATATATATATATAATATATATATATATATATATATATATATATATATATGGTTAATGAGAGACAGAAGATGGAAGATATGAGAGTTTTTATTAATCACTACAATTGTTGCATCTATTTATCACCCAAAGCGACATGTCTGCACCATCGGATGCTCCTGAACCAGTTGTCAAGTATCCCATCCATGAGGGATCAATGCTAGATGTGTTGAAACAATTGTAGTGATTAATAAAAATTGTTTCTCATTAACCAGACACATAGCAAACACTGTGAAAGGACCGTATTTTATCAGTAAGCTACCAGGTATAAACCATTCATATTATTATCTAATATCTAACACACACTCACACACACATTACTGAAAATGTGTGTGTGTATTTGTGTGTGTGTGTGTGTGTGCATCACTAAAACTCAAGAACTATCCAACCGCTTTCATTCAAATTTTACACATGCCTTACTTAGGGTCCATGCAGTGTCTCAGTTTTATATATATAGATATGTGTATATGTATTATAGAAAGCAAAAAAAACCCCTAAAAATGATAGTGTTCAGTATGCTGCTTCAGTACGTTGGCCACAGGAATTTCTGTCAAAGAGACATGGTTAAACAAAGTTGTACATCATTTCTTTTTCTCTCTCGCATACCCACTCTTTCTCTCTCTTTTATTATTACTCCCACTGCCACCATCAACACTACTACTTTTAATAAAACATCATCAACTCTCCCTAAATTTCTGTCTCTCTTTTTCTTTCTCTCTCTGTCTTTACCACTGCCCTCACTGTTTCTATTATTACTCTCACCCCAGCACAAGGAATAGTTGAAGTATCATTGAATAGTAAGAGAAGTGGGTTAAAGTGTGACACACTGGCACACAGAAATTAGTTTTCACATTTATTATATTAGATATCTCAATAATACTAAAACTGTACGGCTGTTTGTGTGTAAGTGAAATATCTCAGAAATAGTATATTTTATCCTTTTTTTCATATTTATTTTCATATTTACCTTCAGCAGTGCAGTACAAATTTTTGTGATATTTGGTACTCTATTTATTAAGGAAAACAATTAAACACAATTTTTGTTTGTTATTTCTTGACAAAAAAAATATTGCTTCCATGATGGCAACACACATACATGTATACAGAATACACACATATAATGAATGTCATGTGTGTATGGTGTGTATCTGTGTGTTTGTGTGCATGTGTGTGTGTGTATATATACATAAAATATATACTATTTGTATGTATATATATTCTTTACTTTTTTTATTCTATTATTTGTTTCAGTCATTTGACTGTGGCCATGCTGGAGCACCGCCTTTAGTCAAACAAAGCGACTCCAGGACTTATTCTTTGTAAGCCTAGTACATATTCTATTGGTCTCTTTGCCAAACTGCTAAGTTATGGGAGCTTAAACACACCACAATCAATTGTCAAGTCATGGTGTGAGAGACAGACACAAACAAACACATACACATGACGGGCTCATTTCAGTTTCCGTCTACCAAATCCACTCACAAGGCTTTGGTTGGAACCAAGGCTATAACAAAAGATACTTGCCCAAAGTGCCATGCAGTGGGACTGAACCTGGAACCATGTGGTTGGTAAGCAAGCTACTTACCACACGAGCACTCCTGTGATTATATAAATATATATCAACATATGTGTGTGTGCATATGTGTGTGTGCATATGTGCGTGTGTGTGTGTGTGTGTGCATGTGTGTGCATGTGTGTGTGTGTGTGTGTGTGCGCGTGTGTGTGTGTGCATATGCTTGCCTCCCACAATGTTCAACAACTAGTGTTGATACAATGAAATCTTCCAAAAACATGCTCCAGCATGGTCACAGTCCAATAACTGAATCAAGATAAAAAAAAAAACGTAACCATGTTTATATCTATACCTTTATCAAAGCATTATCTATTCTTTGAATATTTTATCAATGTATAAACATTTAATTAGCAGAAAATCACTGTTGAAGGAGAAACCCAGGAAAATTTGGTCCTCAAAAACGGTGAGTATTGTTGAAAGATAAGATAAGCAAACTTCTTTATTCGTGTTGTTGTTGCCTTTATTGTTATTGTTGTTGTAATTTTGACCTGCGATAAAAATCATTCCAGATGTGACCATCTTATCTTTTAGGTATAGCTATAAACACACTGAACCACAAATGAAATGCGATTTTTTTCAAATGTAATTTTTATATACTGTTGTGTCTGGGGAGAGTCATTTTCTTTTTGTGCCTTATTATGTAACATACTCACAGGTAAATTTTCCACTTTTTTCTTATTTTTATTGTCCTAAACTTTTCGTTGCATCTTGCAACCTTTCCAATAGTTTTGACTCTCGAGAGTCAAAACTATTGGAAAGGTTGCAAGATGCAACGAAAAGTTTAGGACAATAAAAATAAGAAAAAAGTGGAAAATTTACCTGTGAGTATGTTACATAATAAGGCACAAAAAGAAAATGACTCTCCTCAGACACGACAGACGAACTCATATAAAGAATCTTGCAAACCAAATCCAAAAACGAAATTTTTATATAGTAAATTCTGAAAATTTGTTATTGGGATGTAAGTATAAATATTCCAAGACATGCTGGTTTATGGCTGAGACCAAAATTGGAGGTTACCTAACCAAAATGCATGTGCATCTTGTAGAGGTTATGGGTATAAAAATCAACTTGAACTGTGTTCCTGGCATTCATAATTTGGACACATCAGGTATAACCTGATTGTCAGCAGTGCAGAGAGAACAAGCTATTGACCAATTGCAAGCAGGGCAGTGTGCTCTGGTTGTTGCAAAAGCTTACGATGTCCATGTCAGCACCATCTATCACCTGCAACAGTGATACAACAACACCAACAGCACTGCACACTGTGCCCGCAGAGGGCGCCCTCGGATGACCATGCCCAGGCAGGATCACTTCATCCACCTGCAACACATTTCTGATCCCTTCAGACCAGTCAGTGTGACAGCTTGTGAGCCAATTGGCACTGAACATCAACCCATCAATGATGACATGGCACAACATCGACTGGCTGCCAACAATCTGTGTTGCCGTCATCCGGCTCGAGGGCCTGTCCTCACCGCCCGCCACCATCAGGCACAACTACAGTGGGTTACACAACACCAACATTGGCAGCCATCAACAATGAAGGTTGATAGTCTTCTCTGATGAGAGCGGGTACTGCATTTCCACCTTAGATAGCAGAGTGAGGGTGTGATGTAGGAGGGGTGAACACATGACGCATGTGTCATGGAGAGAGACACATGGGGTGGCCAAAGCATCATGGTTTCAGGTGCTATAGGCCAAAATCAGAGATTTGGGCCCCATGTCTTCCAAAATGTTGGTGCAGGCAGAGGGAATGGCATCACAGCACAGCGCTACATTGACCAGATCCTAAGACCTCACATCATGCTCTTCTTCACGTGTCACGATAGCCACATGTTCATGCAGGACAATGGTCTCTCCCACATGACCAGGGTCACCATGGACTTCCTGCATCTGCACAACATCAGAACCATGCCATGGCCGGCTCTCAGCCCAGATTTGAAAATCTGTGGGATAAAATCCAGGGATCGCTGAACCAGGTGGTCCCAAGGCTGACAACTCATGTGGAACTGAACGCAGCTTTCCTCAGCGTGTGGGCACAGGCACCAATGGCTTTTGTGAAGTGTATGGCATGTCTTACCTACTGGTGTTCACTTGCAACAATTTGAGCTGAGCACCAACAGCATCAATGTCACCAGTCTTGGAAGGCCTGCAAAAGCTATGGGCAGTACCCTTTCCCTAGGCCTGACAAAAAAGGCCCCACCCCCGATCTCAATACCCCGATCTGCTTCTCCCTACAGCATTAATCCTCTATGATTCTTTCCCTCCAACACATTTCCTACCAATTCCAGAGATCCAGTAAATGCCTCAGGTGCTATCATCTCTCTTCTGTAGTATTGTCAGACAAGAGACTTGGTCTGAATACGTCTAACAGAGAGTAGGTCCCTACTAAAGGCACCTAAGGACCAAACAGTGATTGTGTTAAAAATGGTTCTTAGATCACAACAAACTTATCTAAGATGAGGTACATAGGGGTCATGAAGGGGTGGTTATTGGTCCCACTTCTAGGATGGTGCTGTGACTAATACATACACAAACATCATAGACAACATCTAGAGAGGGGCTACTCTACTAATTAACATAAAGAGCTGCTTGACTAATTAATATAAAGTCCCTCACAGACACCAACCTCTCACTCAAAGATGTGCTATCATGTCTGAGAGCAAGAGGCTGAAGTATGTAATAGTTTTTGGATATATAATAGGAGGCGCAATGGCCCAGTGGTTAGGGCACCAGACTCGCAGTCAGAGGATCGCGGTTTCGATTCCCAGACAGGACGTTGTGTGTGTTTATTGAGCGAAAACACCTAAAGCTCCATGAGGCTCCGGCAGGGAGTGGGGTGACCCCTGTTGTACTAAAAAAATGGCGGTGCCCCAGCATGGCCACAGCTCGTGAGCTGAAACTAGATAAAATAAAATTTTAAAAAAATATCAGGAAACATTTTAATGTTGAATTCTCCTGAATTTCAGAATCAAACAGAAACTTCCGTGTGAGTCGATGCCTTCCAGAAGTTCCTGAAAACAAAACTGGAACAAGAAATAAAAAGGTAAAAAAAAAAAAAAGCATCTAATCAATTTGATGTGTGTGTATGTGTGTGCCTTTGCTTATGTCAATAACTGCATGTGTGTCTTTGTCTGTATGTGTACATCTGCATATGTGCAGGTGTAAATGTGTGTGTTTGTATTTGTATGTTTGTGAGTTTAGATGTATGTGTTAGTGTGTCTTTGTCAGTTGATGTGTGTGTGTGTGCATGCACACATGTGTGTGTACGTGCGCATATGTGTGTGTGTGCGTGCATGCGCATGTGTGTGTGTATGTGTGTTATTTTTTTATGCTTGTGCATTAGTGTCTATATACCTTTGCCTGCTTCTGAGTGTGTATGTATATATGTTTTTATATATGTACATATATATGAATATACCTGTATATTTATCTCTTTTTCTCTTTCTATATATATGTGTGTATGTATGTATGCATGCATATGTGCATGTATGTATGTATGCATGTATGTATGTATGTATGTATGTATGTATGTATGCACATATGTATGTATGAATATATCTATTGGGCCATCCCATAAATAATGCCATCTTTTCAATTTCATGAACAAAAAGTTGGAAAGGGACAGGATAAACTACCTGCATCAACTTGCTATAAAAGCAGGTAGTAATTTACCTTGTGCTTATTCTTAGTGAAAGTTGTGAAGAGTGCAGTTCGATTTTAACAGTTATATTTTCAAAGCCATAATGGAAGTGACAAAGGAGCATATTTGGCATATTTTGCTTTATGAGTTCAATAAAGGCAACAACGCAGTGGAAAATGCAAGGAATATTAATGCAGTATTTGGGGATTGGACAATAAGCGTAAGCCAGTGTCAATGGTGGTTCCAGAAATTCTGAGCTGGAAATTACAGCCTAGAAGATGACCTCATGCTGGAAGAGCTGGTGAGCTCGATGAGTATGTCCAACAAACCCTCAAACTAAATCCCATCATACCTGTTGAGGAACTAGCAGAGAAACTTGGATTTGGTCGTTCAACCATTCATTGACACCTGCATATCATTGGTTTAGCCCAAACCTCTCTGTGTTTAGCCTCTTGTGGGTAGTAAAGAAATAGGTATTTCATCTGCCGTTACGTTCTGGGTTCAAATTCCGCTGAGGTCAACTTTGCTCTCATCCTTTCAGGGTCGATAAATTAAGTACCAGTTATGCACTGGGGTAAATTTAATTGTCTTAATCCCTTTGTCTGTCCTTGTTTGTCTCCTCTGTGTTTAGCCCCTTGTGGGCAATAAAGAAATAAGAGGAGGTAGAGGCTTCAGTGAAGGTGTTCTTTACCCTGAAGGACAAGAACAGGTATCAGCATGGGATTAAAGAACTGGTTGCAAGGTGGCTCCAGACAGGGCAACAAGATGGTCTCTACCTTGAATGCTAGACCACTTTTTTGGTAAATTGACAAATAATGCAAGTAAGTTACCAAAGTATTCCTTTCTACTAAAGGTACAAGGACTAAAATTTTGCAGGAGGGGACTAGTTGATTACATCCACCCCACTGGTACTTAATTTATTAACCCCGAAAGGATGAATGGCAAAGTCAAACTAGGCAGAATTTGAACTCAGAACATAAGGACAGATGAAATGCCACTAAGCATTTTGCCTGGCACTCTAATGATTCTGCCAACTTGATGTCTTATAGTTGCCAAAACTTTGCAAAACTTTTGACTCAACACAATATATATGTAATAATTTTTTTCCAGTGTGACGAAGTTAGCAGCACAACCAGTGTCCCAGACAGTGGAATCTCCGATGTCTGGAACTTGTCACTTCCATCAAAGCATTCCAGGCAATCCATGTCTGGCCTTCTGCCATTAACCAAATTCACTGATACGAATAAAGAACATCCAATCAGTAATCCTGAAGTTGTTTCCAAACAGACAGATGCAATGTCGTTAAACAGAACTGGTCAAGCCACACCAATGGACACAACATCTCGGGCAAGAAGCAACCAAACTGTTCCAATGGCGGTTGAACCTGCAGCAAGAACTGACCATAGTACCACATCTACAGACAAAGGAACTTTAGTAAGAAATGATCCCTGTACTATGTCAACAAACCAAGAATTGATGTCAAGAGTTAATCAGCAGCAACATGTTCAAAGTTCTTTGGTTTTACCAAAAAGGTAAGTTAACAGCAGCAAAGTTTGGCAAATTGGAACTGCTTGATATTCTTGTTATTGTTCTTGCTGTTTGCTACCCAAAGCATCCAACAGGTCTACAATCAAAAGTGTTCCAGCCATGGCCTTCTCCTTGCTCATTTTCTTGTTAAAAGACTACATTATGCAATATTTTGTCCTATTTTATAAGGCGGCGAGCTGGCAGAAACATTAGCACCCCAGATGAAATGCTTAGCGGTATTTCGTCCGTCACTATGTTCTGAGTTCAAATTCCGCCGAGGTCAACTTTGCCTTTCATCCTTTCGAGGTCGATTAAATAAGTACCAGTTATGCACTGGGGTCGATATAATCGACTTAATCCATTTGTCTGTCCTTGTTTGTCCCCTCTGTGTGTAGCCTCTTGTGGGCAGTAAAGAAATAGGTATTTTGTCCTATTTTTTAAAATGGTAAGACATAGTTTGAGAGAAATTTGGCAGCTATTTCTAGAAGCACCATCAGTTTAGATACAAATTCCTGATTCCTAACTGAATGTTCTCTAACTGTGTCTGCTTCTTTGTTGATTGGCTTTTGCAGTTATTGCTGTTTAACGCCAAGTCATCCCTGCCCCAGCAGACTTATGATCAAGGGTATTACATCCTGACTTTTTTCTATGTTTACACCAGTTGGAAAAGTCAGTATATAGAAAAACACTGACAAAGACTCGAAACTTCTCCACCCATATATACATACAACTATATATTATATACATATATATATATATATATATGTGTGTGTGTGTGTGTGTGTGTGTGTGTGTGTGTGTGTGTGTATATATATATATATATATATACATACATTTACATATATTTATAAAAAGTGCAGGCGGCATATGAGTGGGTATATATTTATAAAAAAGAAGTTTGAAAACGCCCACTATAGAAGATAAATTTTAATTTTCTGAGAGATTTTACATGTTTCGGTTCTTCTTGAAAAAACGAAACTTATTAAAAATATATATTTTTAAAAGCTAACTGTAATAAAAGAAAAATTCATAATTGTTTCTTACTAATTTCAACAGAGTCCATGTGGTGGTGTTTTGTGTGTGGGAACATAATGGCTGTCTTGTGCGTTGACTAGAACCGTTGGCTGTAATAGTGAAAGTGACCGTTAGGTGTAATAGCAGTAGTAGTAGAGACCATTGGTCGTAGTAGTATACACACACACACACACACATATATACATATATATACATACATACGTACATATACATGTATATGTATATATATATATATATGTACATATACATGTATATGTATGTATGTATGTATATGTATATATATATTATATGTATATATATATATATTTATGTACGAATGTATGTATATATATGTATATATATGTGTGTGTGTGTGTGGTGTGTGTATACTACTACGACCAATGGTCTCTACTACTACTGCTATTACACCTAACGGTCACTTTCACTATTACAGCCAACGGTTCTAGTCAACGCACAAGACAGCCATTATATATATATATATATATATATATATATATATATACATATATATATATATATATATATATCATATGATCAACCAGACTATCAGATATTGTTACACCTCGCTGGTCACAATGTGCTTTACATTGTTTTAGCCATCAAATGACACCAGCCCACTGGCTGGGTGAGCAGGCTAATATTACGCTGATCAGAAGACTAATCCATTGCAGGATTTATCCATTTACAGCTGAGTGAACTGAAACAATGTGAAATGAAGTGTTTTGCTCAAGAACACAATATACCGCTTGATCAAGGAATTGAAATCATGATCTCACAATCATGAGTGCAACACACCTAACCACCAGGCCACATACCTTCACATACACACACACAGACACAGGCACACACCTCATATTCATACTTATATATATACAAAATTTAGAGGTCTGACCACTAAAAAAAATAGACAGCCTGTATGCTAAATATAGACGTTAAAATTGCCATTTTCCACGAAAAATGTGTTCTTAAGAAAAAATTCAGGAAAAAACCAAAGTGTAAAAATAAGCAAGACAAATGAAAATATATGAAATAAAAAAACAATTACCTATGTACTAATTAGTTTCACTTGTTAATATTTACGTATATGGATACACAAACATCTGCAAGATCATCAGCATAGTCTGTCGTTTACAAAACACAATTTCCAGAACTAGATACAGAAATGCTCGACCGAAATCTAGCATGTATAAAGTTCTACAAATTATATTTATGTGTATCTTTCAAATGTTTTCACTTTGGCGCGTCGAGATAGGAAATTAATCTGCAGTTAATAAACTACAGCAGTCAATTTAAATTTAAATTTAAATTAAATATATATATATATAAATTAGAAAAAAAACACCTTTTATCAAATTCAATAATGAAAAAATTAGATTATACCATTTAGAAAAATTACATCTTATAGAAAGATTAAATATAAGATAAAACATATAACGATGATTAAGTGATGTGCAAAATAATAAATAAAACATATATATTTGGTAGAATAACTTTCTTAATGTTTCTATAAGATGTAATTTTTCTAAATGGTATGATTTAATTTTTTCATTATTAAATTGATAAAAGGTGTTTTTTTCTAATTTATATATATATATTATATTTTGTGAAATTTGATTTAGTATTTCTAAATTGAATTTTTCCCTGTAAGTTTGGAATAATATTCCCTCATATTATTATTATTCAATTCTTTTCTTCCTTCATCAAATTTGTAACTTTGTGCCTCATTAAGAAATAACAATTTCTGTTGCTTTATTGTTGTTATTGTGGTTGTTGTTATTGTGGTTGTTGTTATCCTGATCCTTATGCAGATCCCAACACCATTTGACGAGTGATGCTGGGGTTCAATCTCAACACAGTTTTGTTACAAAACAGAAAGCGAAAGAGAAACAGACAAATGAAGAAGAAAACGAAGAGGAAGAAGGTTCCAAATTGTGGCAACCCAAAATGGCAAAATCAACCACAGCATCAAAGATGGTCAGCACCAGTGAACTTCTTTCAGAAAGCAGCAGTTCTATAGAATCAACAGAGGATGGTGCCACTCAAACGAGTGACCCTCACAGCTCTGGCAGAAGATCCAGAATAACATCACAGCCTTCCTCAAAATTCCGGAGAAATTCTGATGTGGTTTTTTGTAAGTTGTTTTTATCATTTTTGAATCATAGATTTCTTTGATGTAGGTTTGACTTATGGCTAAACAACAGCAGTGGAGGCGCAATGGCCCAGTGGTTAGGGCATTGGACTCACGGTCGTAAGAACGCGGTTTCGATTCCTGCTCCGGGCATTGTGAGTGTTTATTGAGCAAAAACACCTAAGCTCCATGAGGCTCCGGTGGGGGAGGATAGTGAACCCTGCTGTACTCTTTCACCACAACTTTCTCTCACTCTTTCTTCCTACTTCTGCTGCAAAGCAGAGGAACCATGGTGCAACCCACTATGGTGTGGTAAACTTTAAGACCCTAGTCTAAATTGCGAATCCTCTGTACCCCAGGATGGTTCAGCTCTCCACCCGTTAAAAGCCGCCGTTTATGGAATGAGGATAACAACGTAGCTTTCACACCCATACAACCACCAATCTATCGCGTGTGGTGGGTGGATCTTCAAGTTGCCGCACGCATTCTTGGCAGCTTAGAGGAGGCTCGAATTAGAGATTATTCTTTGTGGGCTAATGGTGTGAGTCCTGATTGGAAGAAGAAGAAGAAGAAGAAGAAGAAGAAGAAGAAGAAGAAGAAGAAGAAGGAGAAGAAGAAGAAGAAGAAGAAGAAGAAGAAGAAGAAGAAGAAGAAGATATAACAGGCTTCTTTCAGTTTTCATATATAATATCCATTCACAAGGCTTTGATCAGCCTATGACTATAGTAGAATACGATTGCCCAAGGTGCTGTGCATTAAGACTGAACCTGAAACCAGGTACATGGGAAGCAAGCTTCTTCCCACACAACCGAAGTATATATTTGTTGTTGTTTTTTTTCATCCGACTGAGTGAAAGAAACTAAATTATATAATGTATTTGAGTTCTTACGTTTTTTTATGAAGACGGGAGTAATTTCAGGGAAATTTGTCTTCTTCCCAGCTTTTAGCAAATAGTTCAAGGTCGAATGTCTTGTTTGAGCAGAAAAATGTCCTCGTTTTTCTCAGAATGTTTTCATGGAATGTCGGTCACACCAGTGCTCAATAACAATTTCTCGTGGTACACTTGCATTCTTCTCAAAACTCGGTAGTACACTGAACTAAAAATATAACTAAAAGTCTAGGGAAAAAAAATCATATTCTGGTTACACTGCGGCACTCCCAACATCGCCTCATGGCACACCAGTGTGCCACAGCATACTGGGTTACGGTAGCACTGGTTTACACTAGTAACCAACACAATGTCCTGTTATTGCATCGACTGATGGGGTCATAATAATAGTATCATGTGACCCGGGGCTTTCTTTTTCAAATACACAAATTTTGTCTTAGCTTGATAAAGATGGTTCTTATTTTTGCTTTTCGTTTGTTTTTTTACTTGTTTTGGTTACTGGATTGTGGCCATGCTGGGGCACCACCTTCAGGGGTTTAGTCGAACAAATCAACCCAAGTACTATTGTTCTATGTCTACTTGTTCTGTTGGTTCCTTTTGCTGAACTGCTAGGTTAAGGGAATGCAAACAAACCAACACTTACCAAGTGGGGGTGCGGTAAAACACTATCACAAAGACTCATACATACATGTGTGTGTATGTATATACATATATATATATATATATATATTTAGGAAGGGCATCCAGCTGTAGAAACACTGCCAGATCAGACTGGGCCTGGTGCAGCCTTCTGGCTTCCCAGACCCCAGTTGAACCGTCCAACCCATGCCAGCATGGAAAGCGGACGTTAAATGATGATGATGATGATGATGATATATATATATATATAATTGTTGTGGAGGTGATGATAGTGGTAGTGGTGGGTGTGTTGTTGCTGCTGTTGTTGCTGCTGCTGGTGTTGATGATGGCGATGACAGTGTTGTTGTTGTCGTTGGTGGTGGTGGGGTGGGGGTGGGGGTGATGAGGATGATGACGATGATGATGCTGATGATACAATGTATTTCCTTCAGGCAAGAAGACCAGAAATGCCTCAAAGAAGTTCTCCATTGAAAGTGCACAGGATGGAACCAAATCTGTTGTGGGTTCACCGAAAAGATCAACCTCGATGTCCCGCTCGACGACTCAAGATACTGAAAAGAAAGATCCCATTCCAACATTCATTAAAACATCTCCTAATCGGTAAGTTTCTTTAAAAACTGGCATCCATTCAGAATATTCAATAAATGGTTCTTGAAAGATTGTAAATTTGTTGGGTCAATTTAATAAAGGACTGGTTTATAAATATATATTTCTTTACTGCCCACAAGGGGCTAAACACAGAGGGGACAAACAAAGACAGACAGTAGGATTAAGTCGATTACATCGACCCCAGTGTGTAACTGGTACTTAATTTATCGACCCCGAAAGGATGAAAGGCAAAATCAAGCTATTGTAGAGGATAAATTTCTGGCCCTGTGCCAAAATATGAAACCATTATCATTATTATTATTGAGTGAGAAAGCAGTGCATGCCATCTAAGTGACAATGGGTACAAATATATGAAGCCCTGTATACCCATCATGACTACCCATCTGATAAGGGTACACCAGGCACATGCATCACAAACATATGTGCGTGACATGGTGATTTCATATCAAGATAAACAGCACATGACCTTGCAGGTGGGCTCAGTTAGAATTTTCTTCAGGTTGGGTAGCCCATCCTGCTCAAAAGGTCCCTGAATAAGGTTTGATTAAGGATGATGAACGAAACACCCATGTTTCCAGAGGTGAATTATTCAAACCCCAAAGAATTCCTCTCAACACATGGCTAGTAGTAGTAGTAGTAGTAGTAGTAGTAGTAGTAGTAGTTGCTGTCTTAATATTTTTATTAATTCTTATCATTCAGGAAAAAGCTTCAGGCTTTGCAACAAGAAATAGAATTCCTGAAAGAAACATTTAATCGCAGAATCAGCCAGCGTAATCCAAAATTCGAGAAAGCTGAGATAAATGACTCCAGTGCAGAAAATTGGCAGCCATTAATAACACAACATCAATTTTCTTCGACAACATCTGCTGATAATCCCCAAAATCCATACATTCCAACACAGATAAACAAATCTGCCAAATATCCTCCCAGACATCCAGTCTTCAACAGCAATGCTTCCTCGAATCCCCAAACTACGACATTCTTCACAGATGCTCCAACATTAAATTTAGCCAAATACGATATTGAGAGGAACTCACAGATGTCTAGAAGCCCAGATCATTGTGGCACCACTGGTGTTTATCAAATTAAACCCCAGCAACCCAAAAGTATGATCAGGACAATGATGACTCCAGCCCCTAATTTGGTAAACACCCCTTATTACACACCAAATGGAGTTTATCATGGTATATATAAAGAACATCAACCTTCTCCAAGAGTTCAAGCAATATCATGCAATAAATCTTCACAATTCCAGCAAAGAATAGACCATTACAATGATGGAACACAGCCCCTAACGAATCACAGAAGCTCCTCAAGGGTTCCAGCTCCTATGATGGACAGCTTTAAAGAAAATATACAATATGGTCCTGGTCGCCTGGAACCAGCAAGTTAAAACTAAATACAGTGCTGCACAGAGGTCTGGTAGTGAAATGAGTAACTTTATTACCAAACCATATTCTGGTTCCACTGTAGAAGACAAATATGGCTACGGTACTGCACCCCTCATGCAAAGTAACAGAAACAATGCATTTTATGCATCACAAGATGAACCAGATAATATGGGTACCATGTATTCTTTGGATGAGTGTTGTTGTAAAGTTACCAAATGCATCCACCATGGTCATGTGTGTTCGGCAGCACCAATATATCGGTAAGTCTTGCCACTTGTCTTGTTGTTATAATCAGACTCAACAGTAGGGTACAGCTTGATTGTTTTGCTTCTGTATATATGATAAATTACTCTATCTCTCTCTCTCTCTCTCTCTTGCTCTGTCTTTAAATTTTGTGTATGTAGTAATGAGCCACTAATAGATTCATGCAACGAAAATAACTCAGACAGTATTTTATAACATGTCTGGTACATTCATGCAATGTGCCAGACGTGTTATAAAATGCTGTCTGAGTTGTTTTATTGCATGAGACTATTAGTAGTTCATAAAAATATATACTCATCATCATCATCATCATCATCATCATCATCATTTAACGTCTGCTTTCCATGCTAGCCTGTGTTGGACGATTTGACTGAGGACTGGTGAGCTAGATGGCTGCACCAGGCTCCAATCCGATCTGGCAGAATTTCTACAGCTGGATGCCCTTCCTAATGCCAACCACTCCGAGAGTGTAGTGGGTGCTTTTACATGCCACTGGTACGAGGGCCAGTCAGGCGGTACTGGCAACACCCATGCTCAAACAGTGTTTTTTACATGTCACCTGCACAGGAGTCAGTCCAGCACTGGCAACGACCTCACTCAAATGTTTTTCATGTGCCACCAGCACAAGTGCCAGTAAGGCGACACTGGTGACGATCACGCTTAATGGCCATGACTTTGTAGTCTCCATTGCAGCCATCCATGTTACATCTTATGGCTATTACAGGGGAACAGAGGCTATGATGTCAGCCTTTCGACACCCAACTTCAATATTCATGATACAGTTAACTCTTTTTCCCAATATTCAGAAGGCATGTCAGTCAGCTAACATTTTCTCAACTTAATTTAATTTAATTTTTTTA
>NW_021835753.1:35000-38699 GCF_006345805.1 Octopus sinensis
GTGGGAGTAGTTAGGAATCTAAATCGGAGTAGACAGACACACAACCTTTCTTTTATATATAAATATTTTCGTCCTAAAAAACTTTGTATGGATTGAATGGTTACCTCTATGGAAATATACACGCACATTATACATACATGTGTGTAAGATGAATATATAAATACATTTAAATATCTATATACACTTTTGGGCGATCTTTCTGTTTCTTAGAGATAACTTTAGATCTTATTTCGTGCTAAAAAATTTGTATGGAGTGAATGGTTACCTCTATGGAAATATATACACACACGTTATACATACATGTGTGCATAGATGAATATATAAATACATTTATATATATTATATACACTTTGGGCGATCTCTGTGCTACTTAGAGATAACTTTAGATCTTATTTTCGTCCTAAAAAACTTTAGCGGAGTGAATGGTTACGTGTATGGAAATATATACACACACAATACATACATCTGTGTATAGATGAATATATAAATACATTTAAATATCTATATACACTTTGGGGCGATCTTTCTGCTACTTGTATATGCTTTAGATCTTATATTCGTCCTAAAAAACTTTGTATGGAGTGAAACGTTACCTCTATGGAAATATATACACACACATTATACATACATCTGTGTATAGTTGAATATATAAATACATTTAAATATCTATATACACTTTTGGGCGATCTTTCTGCTACTTGGATATAGGTCTTATATTCGTCCTAAAAAACTTTCCTGTCACACACTCACGCACACACACACACACACACACACACGCACACACACACTCACACACACACACGTTAGCTTACAATTTTATTTATATATTTGCGTGTCTATGTGTGTAAAGAGGAAGTGGCAGACTGAAAGAGTCACTCACTACAAAAAGTGAATTACTTTCATTTTATTCGTTGCACACTGTCTGTGTGCATGTGCGTGTGTGTAGGCCACACTAAGAGAAGCATTTGACTCATACACCACAATGTGAGTTTTCTCTAAATTTTGCTTAATTGGGGTTGAAATTTTAAAAACTGGACCTGGCATGACCCGATGCATTCTACTCTTAAAAATGCTAGGTAAATTGTAATTGAAGAAATCCTATATTGTAGATTTCTATAACTGACAAAGGGAGGCAGATAAAATCTGCCTTTTATAATAAGAGACTAGCACTATGACCCAGCAATGCTGGGTCAAAGTGCTAGTGCATGCATATACAGCTGCGTGCATGTGCACATACACGTGAGTACTGTCCAAATCTCCAACCAATCACATACAGCTAGCTGGCATTCAATTAGCGTATCAAGTTTCGGGCATTTTGATTGGGTTTTGGATAGAAAATTCACAAAAAAGTCACTTTTATTGATTTTTTTAATGGCTTTGCAGGGCGACTGGGGAAATGTAAAGATGTGCACGACCATCTTTGGACGGTTTTGAATGACCATAGAAAGTGTGATCCTTCTAACTGAAAAATTGTGGATTTGTATAAAGGATACACCACAGACAGACAGACATTTGCCGTTTATATATAGAGAGATTAAACCAGGGTATGTTGGATAAAAACTATCCCAATAAGGGGTTTAAGTATCTCCATGGTGAATATATGATATATATAATATATATAATATATATATATATATATATATATATATAGACGAGAGAGAGAGAGAGAGAGAGAGAGAGAGAGATGGATGGGTGGACGGACAGATGGACATACATTAAAATTTTCAACAAAAAAAAATTCATATCAAAATTAAATAATTAATTTCAGTAATTAGCAACAAGAGCAGCTGTGAATTAAGACCCACTAATGCCATTGCTTTAATTATAGAAATGACTTACTTACATCCATATCAACGATACACACTGATATTTAGATGACAGGACCCTTCATTTTTCCCCAATGTTCCTTAATCATGCATCATCTGCCTACAACCCAAACGCCACATGTCAAACCTGCACTGATTGCGTGAATGGAGAGAGGTTGAGAAATCCTCCACAGGAAGCCTTGCCAACCTTGTCTCTCTTTTAAAAGAAAATAAACTCTCAAGTGATACTCATATCAAGGAAACATCGCCACACAACGTCCCCACTAAATATAAGCATCACTCAGCTTTCTGCATCTGTGCACTTCATAGCTATAAAGTAACCAAGAGCTTATTACTACATGTTGCAGGGCGGTGAGCTGGCAGACTCATTAACATGCCAGACAAAATGTCTTCAACATTCTGAGTTTAAATTCCACTGGAGTCAACGTTGTTTTTCATCCTCTCGGGGTTGATGAATTAAGTACCTATTTCTTTACTACCACAAGGGGCTACACAGAGAGGACAAACAAGGACAGACAAATGGATTAAGTCGATTACATCAACCCCGTGCATAACTGGTACTTAATTTATCGACCCCGAAAGGATGAAAGGCAAAGTTGACCTCGGTGGAATTTGAACTCAGAATGTAACGGCAGATGAAATACTGCTAAGCATTTCGCCTGGCGTGCTAATGTTTCTGCCAGCTCGCCGCCTTGATAAATTAAGTACCAGTTGAGTACTGGGGTTGATATAATCGACTTATCTCCTCTCCCCAAATTTCAGGCCTTGTGCCAATATTAGAAAGGATTATTGTTTTGTTGCTTGTTTGTTCCTTCTCGAGCCATACCTGGCTCATAAGGGCCAGTTTCCCAGTTTCCTTGGCGTATAGGTTCCCCACCTGGACAGGACACTGGTCCGTTGCAGGTGAACTGCAAGATGCAGGAGGAAAGAGTGAGAGGAAAGTTGAGGTGAAAGAGTCAGCAGAAGTTTGCCATTACCTTCTGCCAGAGCCACATGGAGCTTAGGTGTTTCGCTCATAAACACACACATCGCCCGGTCTGAGATTTGAACCCACAATCCCTCAACTGTGAGTGTGATGCTCTAACCACTAGGCCATGTGCCTCCACAGAAAAGATTATTACATGTTGTATATTCTATTTCAAGTTTTTATCATCCTGAATTAGTGATTCTATAGTGAAGGTGCATGGCTCAGTGGTTAGAGCATCGAGCTTACAATCGTGAGATTGGGAGTTCAAATCCCGGACCAGGCTGCGTGTTGTGTTCTTGAGCAAGACACTTTATTTCACATTGTTCCAGTTCACTCAGCTGTAAATGAGTTGTGACATCACAGGTGCCAAGCTGTATCAGCCTCTTTGCCTTTCCCTTGGATAACACTGGTGGCATGGAGAGAGGAGGCTGGTATGCATGGGTGACTGTTGGCCTTCCATAAACAACCTTGCCCAGACTTGTGCCTGGGAGGGTGACTTTCTAGGTGCAATCCCATGGTCAGTCATGACTTAAGGGGGTCTTAATGGTCTCAATAGCCCTTGGGGGTCCATATAGGATTTTATTGTTGAAATTTATCTGCAATAATTTAGTTATACTTATACAATACACAAAATATTAAAAAAAAATTTTTAATACAATTCCTTATGATATTTAATTATAAAAATATATGAATTTTTAAACATCGAATGGTTAGGAGGATCCATTTGAGTAAAATAGGTATTAAAGGGGTACATAAGTAAAAAAATGGTTGAGAAGCACTGAGTGAGAGCTTACCCATATATACCCCTGGTTAAAACCTGCTCCTACTTGTTTGGACATGAACTCACTGGGAGGCATCTGACCGAGCATACGAAATGTTCAGTAGGGAGTCAACACCCGTAGCTAA
>NW_021835754.1:0-17500 GCF_006345805.1 Octopus sinensis
CATATATACATACATACACACATATGTATGTATATATGTATGTTGGGTGGGTTATTTAATTTTCGCCACTTGTAAGTTGTTTTTCCTAGTGATATAAACTGCCGTTCGCACGATGCTTCCAAATGAACAGATCTGATGTTCCAGGACCCGTGGATCGTCTTTGTGACGTCATGGTGGGGTTTTTTCCGAATTGTAAACCAAGACACCGTAGAGCAATTGATTCGGGAGCCTGAAACTATGGGGCTGACGATATGACCGTGTCATCCAGTATAGTAGTTGATGAGAAAAGCTTCCAAATTGAGATAGTCCATCTTTTCCGGTACTTCTGTGTCGGGTGTAAAAAATGTTCAGATGATGTTTAATATATGACTGAAACACTTTTAGCTGGTACCCGGTTCCTGATTAAGCAACATTTAACAGAGAAATATGGATGCAAGTATCATAGACGCAAGTCCTTAGCGGAAAGTTTGAAGTCCCTGTCTGACCATACTTGTTTCTTCAGTGTCCCAAATGTCATTAAAGCCTTCTCAATCCTTTAATTGATCCCAGGATCGAGGGGTTCAAACCTGGAAACAGAACTGCTACCAATATACACAAAAGAACCCATTACCTGACCGCTGGTATCTTGGATAAATACATTTGATTTCAAATACAGGGAGTTTGGGCTACATTTGACAACTTTTTATGTCACTTTTTTCTGGGAACAGCTGGACGTACTGGTATCAGTCAACGGCGTTGGAGAGCCTAAAGATAAAAGTTGTAGTTGAGAAAAAGTTTATTGACATGAATACGAGATAAGAGTTGCCTACATTATGATGATTCGCGCCGAGTATCAAAATGCGGACATCATGACTGCTGTTCAATGCTCTGTGAGCATTGTAAAGGCTGTAAGATGCGACATGGACAGCTGCGACGGAGAGGACTACGAAGCCGTAGTCGGCAGGAAGAGACATAGCAGGCGCTCTGACTGCGTCCACATGCTGGAAATCATCCAATAACTGATTGGCTGAGCCTTAAGCTCAATTCAGAAAACCATGTGAAACTGCTAAAGACTGTAGCAAAACCCTGACTGGAGAGGGTTGCTGCTAGAAGGCCATACGTGTAGGAGCAGGGTTCGTCTCCTTGCCATAGACTCCAGAAAGGGTCAGAAGTGGTTGTCGGAAAATCTCTATAACTTCACCAGACCTAATTTCTGGTCTCTTAATTCCTCCAATTGTAATTCCTTGGTTTATTATGTGCGGGACGCAGTTGAGAAAAACACCAATTGCTCTGTCTGCAACTCCAAGACTGAGCTGGTGGTCAAGATTAAGATGATGTTCGAAGATCTTCCAAGCGACACAATGAGAAATGCATGCGCCAGAGACGTCTTGAGGTCGTAGCGGAAGCTGAGGACGGCTACTTTGAGTGAACTGTTATCTTCCAGCCATAACCCAGTTGACATTTTTTGACATTTTAAAATACTTTATTTTTGGATGGAATATCATGTTTTCTTTCCGCTTTATACAGACTGTCAAATTAAGACTGAGGACCCTGTACGTTCCCGTAATAACTAAACAAATTTTTTTAGTCTACTTTGGTTTATTGTAAGTTCCAAAACAGGAGATGCACTGGAGAAGAATTTCGTTATTTTCAGAATATCTTGTTCTGAGTGAGCCATAAGTTCACTCTCTTCAGCAGATAATAAATTGAAAACCAATATCACCTGTCAAGATCCAAAGTTATGATTCAAATAGCAAAAGACGTTATGCGTTTAATATAGAAATATCTGGTTTCCCTGATCTTAGAAAGTTCCGATTATATTAATAGTTTCATAAAATCCCATTTAATAACAAAATATATTCCAGTGTTCAAGAGACAGTAATTAATTGGTTCAAAAGACACTCATGAATTAGTTTAGGAGACATTAATTAGCTTAGTTCGGTTTGTGGGGGAAAATATGAAAAAGCAATGAAAAATTTGATAAACGTGAAAGACTCTTTGTGATAATCGTGTTTAATCAACATCAAGCAGCAAGACTTTGTTCTTTTTACACCTTACACAAATACACGTGTGTATGTGTATGTGTGTGTGTGTGTGTGTGTTCAACATGTAAAACTGCGAATCCGGGCACTTTCTTTTCTCTCTCTCTCTTCGTTTTACCTCTCACCATGTTTTCTTTCTTCATTTTTTCTCTAGAAGAGCGTAGGCTTGAAACGTCAAAGATTCTTCCGTTTTTCCCGAGTGTCAAGCTAATACAACTTGTTTGTTGTTCTCTCATCTGTCTCTGTCTCTTTCTTTTTTTTTCGTACAGTCTAAACATCAGCAATGATTTTCTCACTGGTAATGCTTTCCCTGATGTATTGCACAATGTAATTCTTTTTTCCATATATATTGCATTCATATTCGAGGCTCCAATGAAGCTATAGGATGTTATTCAAGCACTCAACTTCGAGTCCACTGCATGTTATAGCTAAAACACCGCTTTTCCTGTGTAATCCCTTTTTCTTATATTGTATATACGAAAAGTTCCTGACTTTGAGTAAAAGAAAATACAGGAGAGTCAGTCAATTATGATTTTATGCAACATATTCCTGTATCAGATTCACACACTTATTGCAACGGTCCTTCAGTTTTTCTAAGCCCTGTAAAAGAACTCGGACGTTTGAACCGTCATCATGGCCTTTCGCGATACCCTTACAGCCAGGAACTTTTCAGGACCCCCTCGTATACATACATATATATATCAGCAGCAAAAATATTCAGAAGCGAATATTTATATAAATATTAATATTATTATTATTGAAGGCAATACAAATAGTTGATAATAACAACAATATTAATATGGATGGTGGAAGCACTCCGTCGGTTACGACGACGAGGGTTCCGGTTGGTCCGAATCAACGGAACAGCCTGCTCGTGAAATTAACGTGTAAGTGGCTGAGCACTCCACAGACACGTGTACCCTTAACGTAGTTCTCGGGGATAGACAAAGCCGGCCCTTTGAAATACAGGTACAACAGAAACAGGAAGTAAGAGTGAGAGAAAGTTGTGGTGAAAGAGTACAGCAGGGATCACCACCATCCCCTGCCGGAGCCTCGTGGAGCTTTAGGTGTTTTCGCTCAATAAACACTCACAACGCCCGGTCTGGGAATCGAAACCGCGATCCTATGACCGCGAGTCCGCTGCCCTAACCACTGGGCCATTGCGCCTCCTAATATTGATATAGGTGGTTGCAGGCCTAAATCAGCATTATATAGCCATAGAATTAGTACTTTTTACACTGAGGCTATCCGCATTTTGGCGCTAAGCAATTAAGGACGCCAGCAGATTTCAACGTGGCGGATTGAGATGGCGTTTTCAAAGGGTTAAGATGTGCTGAACAAGGTAGGATTTCTGTATCAAACCAGAAACCGGTTCACATATATAATTGTACCATTTAAGATATAGCTTTATGCTATATAGGTATGTGAGAGATTTTTTCCTGATCCGCTTGCTCGTATACGGTTGAATCTGTTATTTTCAGTGTAAATTTTTGGGTGGTCCAAATGAGGGTTTTAACTCTCATTTCTAGCGGGTAGACACCTTAATGTATCCTTATGTTAAATATATCATATAAATATATATATATATATATATATATATATATGAAACTGAGAATGTGTGTCTGTCTGTCCGTCTGTCTGTCTGTCTGTCTGTCTGTCTGTCTGTCTGTATGTATGTCTGTGTGTTTCCCTAATACTTGAGAACTACACAACCAATTTCATTCAAATTTTACACATGCCTTACTTAGGGTCTATGTAGTTTCATGAGCAAAAAAAATGTTCAACTTCTTGCCTAGAGCGAGCCCATAGCAATATCATATCTTCTCCACTATTTCAGTATTACGTATTAAAAGTGAAACAAAAACATTTCTCTATTTTATGTCAGATGCTTTCACTTTAACAATAAAAATAATAATAACAATTGAATTATATGTAGTAAGTAATAATTAAAATCAAACTAAAGTATAATATAATCGTAACATAACAAAAGTAAAAATAGCAATTGGTATAAAATTGCATCAATGACTTGAACTTGAATAAGTGGTTTCACATGAATGGGAATAAATTAAAAATAAAATCAGCGTGCAGAAATGGAATAGTCCAGATGGATAATAAAAAATTAAATTAAAGAAAAGACTATTGTCTATAAAGTATACAATGTAGAGAAAAAAGATTTAAACACCTGGAGGAAAGCACCATCGAAAAGTGTCTTGGTGCGACTATGAAAGATATCTAAACAGAAGCAGTAAATTCGCCACAATAGAAGGTTCGAGTCAACGGAGCGTGCAAGGGAGTACTCGAACTTGCAAAGTGCAAATATTTTATTTTTACCTTTATATCTGGGACGTAGGTCGTCCCGGAACCATGTGGTTGGTAAGCAAGCTACTTACCATACAGCCACTCCTGCGCCTATACATATAAAAATAAGTAAAAAGGATGCTGCATTACCTCTGGATATCCTTGTTGCTTATTATGATTTTGATCACCTTACTTTGAAATTGTATGGATAATACCGTACTAAATTCTGATGCCTCAGCTTAAGTATCATATTCATCTGAGTCTAATTTTTTGCTGAACTCATCTACCATACCCAAATTATATATATATATATATACATATAATCAATCCAAACATGAACAAGCAAGAAAAAACAATAGCACGAGGACGTGGAAGAAGTACAGTGTTATTGAACGGAAAGAAAAGAGAGAGGATTTCACGTTTCGAGCGGAGCTCTTCATCAGAAATATAGGAAAAAGTTCTGTCTAAGACAGGAGAGTGCAAGACAAGGAGGTACGTGTGGGTATGTGCGTGCGCGCAAGTCTCTGTGTGTGTGTGTGTGTATAATGATAGCACCTGTATGTGGGTGAGTGTGTGTGTGTGTGCGCGTGTGTGTGTGAGGCTGTGGCTGTTTATGTATGTGTATGGTTGGGCTTAGTGTCACTTAAGGTCAAAGGAAGAATTTATAGTAAGAATTTTTATAGGAGTGGCTGTCTCTTGTCTGTCTCTATAATATATGTATATATGTATATATATATATATATATAGTTAGGGAGAGTAAATCATTAGAAGAACATGCTTCTAGTGAGTTAGGATCCCAGAAAGACAGGGTCTCACTGAAGAATTCTCCCTGAGCAAATAAATTATCTTTATTGCTGAAAAGAAAGAAACTGCAGTCTGAGAATTACCGGTTTAGTAAATGTTTTTATCTTCATTTCACTTAATTTATCAAGCTTCTGTATTCCTAGCACATATTTCGCCTTAATGTACTGATATATGAAAAATATATGGCTTGTGTTAGTAATACCAGCGATTATAATTATTTTTATTTTATCGCATTTGATTTTGTTTTTATATATATATAGATATATATATATATATATATATATATATCTGACAGCGCCCCCGCATCAGGTTCGTTCCGATTCGTCGTTTCGATCCACTTCTTGGTCCCCTTTTTTTATATTAATATTATTATATTGAAGATGCTACTCTCTCTCTCCCTTTGCTTTAACCTCTTCAATCTTTCTCCCTCCCCCTCCTCCTCTCTCTTCGCCGCGTGTCCCCCTCCTCCTTCCCTCTTCCTTGCCTATAAAACAAATTCCTTTACACGTGGTTACCACTATTGAAAGACTGCCTCCACGCCTTGCTACTAACTACACTTTCGTCCTTGCCAGCAAAAGGCTTCTTCGTTCGTCCCCTTGTGTGGTTAATTTCCTGTATAGTATTATTCTTGTTATTTTCTCGTTTTGTAACTAATTGGTACTTTTTGTACATGTATTTTATTTTGGCAGTTTTATTGTTTGGTCTATGCCAGAAAAAAGGCTTTTTCGTTCGTCCTCTTGTGTTTGTTTTTTTTACATGTATTTTAATTTTGCAGTCTTATTGTTACGTCGTCTTGTTTGTGTTCGTACTCATTGTGCCCCGCTGCTTGAAATTTTATTTTAATTCTCTCGCAGGAAGGCCTATTGGATTAGTGTTTCTGTTTATGCCTTCGAAACATGCCTGACTCCTCTAGCGACAGCTGATGACGGGGTTTTGTCCTTGTGTAACCTGTCCTGTATTTGGTTTTCGTTTTCCGTTTTCTTGTTTTTTGTTTTTTCTGTTTCTACGTCTTATTGTGATGTCCTGTACTTCCGTATAATTATTTATATATGCATGTATATATACATGTAGATGTAGGTACGTACATATATGTTTGTATGTATGCATATATTTTTTTTATCTCTATATATATATTATATATTATATAGCAATTAAGGACAACTACTTAATAAGGAAAACTTAACAAGAAATTGTCAGGTAGATAGCGTAAAAACCTCATAGAGAAAAAATTTCGAAAATAATTATTTCTTATTGAACATATTAATTTATATATAGAGGGCCCCTCTATATATAATTATATATATATATATATATTTATATAATATATATATATAATATAATATAATATAAATACTATATAAAAATATGCATATATACATACATATATGTGCATACCTACATATATATGTATATATACATGCATATATGGCTACAGGGCATCAAGAAACGTTGAACACAATGAGAAACGAAAACATAAAAGCAAAAACATAGAAACGACCTTTTTTTCGAACAACGAAAAACAAGAAGAAAAACGAGACATACAACATGAAGAATATTCTCCTTCTTCAGTTGTTCCTGTCTCAACTACTCCACTTTTCGAAGGCAATATATATATATATATGGTGTGTGTGTGTGTGTGTGTGTGTGTGTGTGTGTGTGTGTGTGTGTGTGTGTGTGTGTATGTGTGTGTGTGTGTATGTAAAAAAACACAAACTGGGACAAGAACGCAAAACATTTAGAAGACGATACCAAAAACACGGACGGGACATTCGAAGCCTTCAATCTTCAGTCAAGAACCGGATCATCCTCGCAATTTCGGCTGATATATATATATAAAGAGAGAGAAGGATGGAATGAGAGAGTGGGGGATGTGCACTCGATGCTAATCCATGAAGGTCCATGAAGAGACAGGATGTGGTTTGTATTTTGTCTAAAATCAGTTTCTATGTTTGACGTTTAAGAAATATTATCAAAAGTTGGAACGCCATTTGAAACGTTCTTTCAATTCCTTTGTGGATTTTTTTCATTGACTGGATTTTCTTATTTATTTAGCGTAATAATAGTAGCCCTTAAGGTCATCAACACTCATTCATTAAATGTGATTTTTTGTCTCTGGTGTTATTTTAGTGGAAACTTATGTCTGGGGCACTAATTGTTTTTCTAATGAACATAGGCGCAGGAGTGGCTGTGTGGTAAGTAGCTTGCTAACCAACCACATGGTTCAGTCCCACTGCGTGGCATCTTGGGCAAGTGTCTTCTGCTATAGCCCCGGGCCGACCAATGCCTTGTGAGTGGATTTGGTAGACGGAAACAGAAAGAAGCCCGTCGTATATATATATATATATATATATATATATATGTAGGCACAGGAGTGGCTGTGTGGTAAGTAGCTTGCTTACCAACCACATGGTTCCGGGTTCAGTCCCACTGCACATCACCTTGGGCAAGTGTCTTCTGCTATAGCCCCGGGCCGACCAATGCCTTGTGAGTGGATTTAGTAGACGGAAACTGAAAGAAGCCCGTCGTATATTTGTATATATATATATGTATGTATGTGTATATGTTTGTCCCTCCAACATTGCTTGACAACCGATGCTGGTGTGTTTACGTCCCCGTCACTTAGCGGTTCGGCAAAAGAGACCGATAGAATAAGTACTGGGCTTACAAAGAATAAGTCCCGGGGTCGGTTTGCTCGACTAAAGGCGGTGCTCCGGCATGGCCGCAGTCAAATGTCTGAAACAAGTAAAAGAGTAAAAGAGTATTGGCGAAATGAACCTTTCCGGATTTGTGTTGCATGTGAGGGGGGGCGGCAGTAAGAGCATGGCTGTGATGTGTGTGTGTGTGGGGGGGGAGTATGTTTGTTGCTTGCGTGTATATGTCTGTGTGTTTCTTGTGTGTATGTGTGTGCACGCATGTGTTTATGTGTGCAGGCATGTGTGTATGTGTGAGCGTATGTGTGCGTGTGTTTGTGTGTGTTTGAACGTATGTGTGTGTTTATGTGCGCCAGTGTGTGCATATATAAGTGTTTGTATGTGTGATTCTGTGTGTGTGTGTGTGTGCGTGTGTGTGTGCGTGTGTGTGTGTGTCTTTATTACTAATGAGAGATAGCCATCTATTATATTTGTTTTCTATTGTTATTCTCCTCCTTAGGGAGAACGATAGAGAGAGAGAGAGAGAGGAGAGCGGAGAGAGAGAGAGAGGAGGAGGAGGAGGAGAGTGGAGTGCGGAGAGAGAGAGAGAGGAGGAGGAGAGCGGAGAGACGGAGAGGGGAGATGAAGAAAGCGACAAGGAGGCGGCGGAGAGACGGAGAGGGTGAATCAAAATGAAAGGCATACAACAGAGAGAAGCATCAAACATGGAGATAACGGAAAGGGGGAGTGTGTGTGTGTTTGCGTGCGTGCGTGTGTGTGTGTGTGTATTTGTGTGTCTGTGTGTGTGTATTTGTGTGTGTGTGTGTGTATTTGTGTGTGTGTATTTGTGTGTGTGTGTGTGTGTATTTGTGTGTGTGTGTATTTGTATGTGTGTATTTGTGTGTGTGTGTGTGTGTGTGTGTGTGTGTGTGTGTGTGTGTGTGCGTGCGTGAGTGTGATGGTTAGCGATACTTGTACGTGCTGTTTCCACGTCAATTGTGGTTATATATTTACAGCTGCGTAGAAATAATTATACACGAGCACGCACTATACGCACAGGCATACACACGCACATAGGCGTAATTTAAATATGCGTATATAAATATGAGCTTGCGTGTATGTACAGACAAATGGAGAGATAGGCAGACAGGCGGAGGGAGAGAGAGAGAGAGAGAGAGAGAGAGTTAAATATACAAAGCTATCTATCTATCTATGTTTCTATCTATCTATCTTTCTGTCTATCTATCTATCTATCTATCTATCTATCTATCTATCTATCTATCTATCTATCTATCTATCTATCTATGTTTCTATCTACCTACCTACCTACCTACCTACCTATCAATCTATCTATCTATCTATCTATCTATCTATCTATCTATCTATCTATCTATCTATCTATCGATCTATCGATCTATCTATTTATCAATATAGATCGATAGATAGATCGACAGAGAGAGATATAGATAGAGAGACAGATAGAGACACAGACAGACAGATAAATAGATAGATAGATTGATAGGTAGGTAGATAGATAGGTAGATAGATAGATAGATAGATAGATAGATAGATAGATAGATAGATAGATAGACAGATAGAGAGACAGACAGATAGAGAGACAGACAGATAGATAGATAGATAGATAGATAGATAGATAGATAGATAGATAGATAGATAGATAGATAGATAGATAGAATAGGAGAGCATGAATAATAAGCTGTAATAACTAAAGAAATTATTTTCCTTATACAAAGGTCAATTATATCCTGCTATTTACGTGTATGTGTGCGTGTGTGCGTGCGTGCGTGTGTGTGTGTGTGTGTGTGTGTGTGTGTGTTGTGTGTGTGTGTGTGTGTGTGTAGCTATATATAGAGAGGTCAGTCCTCACACATCTCCATTAATATATATACACGTCAGTTTATGAAGAATGACGGGTTTTGAGAGGTTGTATACAAATATAATGTGCTTGCCAACACAGCAACACATCTCTCATTCACTCACTCACTCTCTCTTTCTCTCTTCATATATATATATACACACACATATATATATATATGACCTCCCCATAACCACCGTCGCACTCCCACTTCCCCTTTCTCTCCCACTCTTCCCGTTTCTCTCCTACTCCTCTGTACCTCACTACCTGCGCATTTCCCTAAACCAAATAACTCTCGGCTATTATTGTGTCTCAATCTATTGAAACGAAGCGGTTTGTATCATCTGTGGCAAAGACATTGTATCACACACACACATAATATATATGTATGTAGGGTTGTGTGTATATGTGTGTGCGTGTGTGTATCTATCTATCTATCTATCTATCTATCTATCTATCTATCTATCTATCTATCTATCTATCTATATACTCTTTTACTTGTTTCAGTTATTTGACTGCGGCCATACTGGAGCACCGCCTTTAATCGAGCAACTCGACCCCGGGACTTATTCTTTTGTAAGCCCAGTACGGTCTCTTTTGCCGAACCGCTAAGTGACGGGGACGTGAACACACCAGCATCGGTTGTCAAGCAATGCTAGGGGGACAAACACAAACGCACAAACACACACACGCATATATATACATATATACGACGGGCTTCTTTCAGTTTCCGTCTACCAAATCCACTCACAAGGCTTTGGTCGGCCCGAGACTATAATAGAAGGCACTTGCCCAAGGTGCCACGCAGTGGGACTGAACCCGGAACCATGTGGTTAGTAAACAAGCTACTTACCACACAGTCACTCCTACGCCTATATATATATATATATATATATATATATATTATATATATATTATATATATATTATATATATATATATATATATATAATATATATATATAATATATATATATATATATATATATAATATATATATATATGTATTCATATCCTACATATACTTATGTATACATGGTAATAATAATAGTGCCTGATGCACCCTTATTGTGACGGTTAGTCATGAATGGGCTTCGTATATTTGTCCCTTTGATGGCATGCATTGCTCTCACATCCAATAACAACAACAATATTAATAAATGCCCTGATGCAGTACCAGGCAGTGGCTCTCATGGCTTCTGATCTTAACTGACTGGAAGTGTCATCATGTACATTGTTTTGTCTTGGTATAAAAGATGGGCTAAAGTAAATATTCTGCTCAATGCCACAGATTTGCTTGTCAGTTGTTTGACCTTAACCAGTTGAGCATGTCCCTTAGTGGCTGACGGTATGTGCATCTCTGATCACGAGCAGAAGTAGTGGGGGAGCATCATAGCCATGTGTTGAGAAGGATTCTTTGGGGTTTGAATAATTCACCTCTGGAAATATGGGTGTTTTGTTCATCGCCCTTGAACAACCCTTATTCAGGGACCTTTTGAACAGGATGAGCTACTCGATTTGAAGAAAATTCTCAATGGACCCCCACCTGTAAGGTCATGCGCTGTTTATCTTGATATGATATGAGATCACCATGTCATGCACATATGGTTGTGATGCATGTGGCTGGTGTACCCTTATCAGACGGGTAGTCATGATGGGTATTTTGGGCTTCGTATATTTTACTCCAGTGTCACTTTGATGGCATGAACTGCTCTCTCACTCAATAATGATAATAATAATAATAATAATAATAATAATAATAATAATAATAATAATAATAATAATAATAATAATGATAATAATAATAATAATAATAATAATAATAATAATGATAATAATGATGATGATGATGATGATGATGATGATAATAATAATAATAATAATCGTTTCTTTATTGTCCACGAAGGCCGAACACAAACAAATAGGGACAATACAAGACTGGAGTAAATAATAAAATAATAATGACAGTTAACAATACGATTAAACAATAAAAACTCCCCAAAAGGAGAAGTTCCTCACGGGGACAACTGAGGAACCCAACACATTCTGATTATCCCGACCGCCATAATAATGACGACGACGACGACAATGATGATGAGAAAGAACACTCTGAGTTCAAAACCAGGGGAGCGAGGCCCCTTGATAGAGGTGGTGTCTCGATAAAAATACCGGTTGGTAGTAACCTAAAAACACACCTCATTTGTGAGTGGAAATACCAAGCAAAATAAATGACGATAACAGTGTGAACGGGACTGGAACTAATGGTGAAGGAGCCACACCTGACAGGTGCCACACCTGAAAAGTGCCCCACTGTGCAACAGGGTGGAGCCGGTCATAATCCAGCACTGCTAGCCATGCTACAAGGCCTAAGTGGAGTAAACATGATGGTTATAGATTGTTACTACCGGAGCACCCCAGTGGATGCGAATAACACCTGTCAGAGGGTACAGAAAACGAATGCACAGTGAATGGAAGGCAACGAAACTGCTTGAAATTACTGAACCGAGATTGTGTGACCAAGCAAGAGCCATACGAAGGGAATGGATGGTTAACAGAATTGGAGATAGAAGCTAATGAAGAAGGATATCGGATGATGCTGGGCATGCGAGAAACGAAAGTGGTATAGTGGAAGAAATGGACAGTTGTTCGCAAGAATATAATAGCGTAAAGTGTGAAAGAATTGAGATCAGTGACTACTCAAACAATGAGAGATCGATTAATAATAGACAGAATTTTAGATTTATTAAATACAGAAGGGGCAGAATTTATGTGCGACTTTACGAAGACTGACCAATGGAGACTAAATCAAGAGACGAGTAAAGTCAATAATGTATTGAAACACATTGAAACAAAGGACATCACACATATAAATAATCTTATCAAGGCTGCTAGAAGGATTGTGACCGAAAAGATGGAATTGAGAACTACTAAGAATTTAAGGAGCACTCCGTCGGTTACGACGATGAGGGTCCCAGCTGATACGATCAACGGAACAGCTTGCTCGTGGAATTAACGTGCAAGTGGCTGAGCACTCCACAGACACGTGTACCCTTAACGTAGTTCTCGAGGAGATTCAGCGTGACACAGAGTGTGACAAGGCTGGCCCTTTGAAATACAGGTACAACAGAAACAGGAAGAAAGAGTGAGAGAAAGTTGTGGTGAAAGAGTACAGCAGGGTTCACCACCATCCCTGCCGGAGCCTCGTGGAGCTTTAGGTGTTTTCGCTCAATAAACACTCACAACGCCCGGTCTGGGAATCGAAACCGCGATCCTACGACCGCGAGTCCGCTGCCCTAACCACTGGGCCATTGCGCCTCCACTTACTAAGAATAGAACAGTGACGGATAGAAGAGGAAATAAACAACCGTGGTGGAAAAGGAGAATTTCTGAAATGTATTTCTTGATGAGAACGATATACTACCGCCGGAACAAAATGGCTGTAGAAGGAGATGTAGAGGTACGAAAGATCAACTATTGATAAACAAAATAGTAATGCAAGATTGTAAACGAAGGAGAACAAATCTGGGAATGGCCTGGATTGATTATCGCAAAACTTATTATATGATTCCATATTCGTGGATCATTGAGTGATTAGATTGGTTTGGAACTGCGAGGAATGTAACGTGTTTCCTGAAGAGAAGTATGGCAGGACGGAAAACTAAACTGACATCTTACGGAAAAAGCTTGGACACTCTGGGTATCTGAAGAAGGATTTTCCAGGGTGATAGCCTAACTCCGTTTCTTTTTGTTCTCTGCATGACACCCTTAACCTTAAATGAATCTGGGGTACCAACTAATCTGGGGCAATCAACCACCTCCTCTTCATGGATGATTTGAAACTGTATGGCAAAGATGAGACAAAAGTGAGTTCCTTGGTGAACACGGTCCACTGTTTTAGTATTGATATTAGAATGGAATTTGGACTCAAGAAGTGCGGAGTAATCTACCTAAAAAGAGGCGAGGTACAGTATTTAGCAGGGATAGAATTACCTAATAGAGACTTGATAAAACAAATTGAAACGAAAGGATACAAATACCTTGTTGTACTAGAGTTCAACGAGGTAATAGAAAACGAAATGAAAGAGCAACTGGGGATGGAGCATTTCCGAAGACTGAGGTTGCTGCTGCGCTCAAAAATTGACTGGATGGAATAAAGTTCAAGTAGTTAATACAGGGGCGATAGCATCATTTCGGTATGGAGCGGGAATTATAAAATGGCAAAAAAGAGAAATGAAGAAAATGGATACCAAGACCAGAAAAATGTTGACGGTACACGGAGCCTTCCACCCTAAGAGTGACACCGATAGGCTGTACTTGTCCAGAAGAAAGGGTAGAAGAGGTTTGATCAATTGCCAGGTCTGTATCGAAGCAGAGGAGAACAGCCTAGGGTGGTATATAAAAAATGCCGTGGAGCCACTGTTGAAACACACGAAGAAGGCAGGCATCATCAAAACTGGAAGTTGTTTAAAGAAAAATTTAAACAAAAAATGAACAAAAAAAAAGAAAAGGAAAAGCATGGAAGGGAAAAATGCACGGTCAGTTTGCAAGAGATGTGAACGCCAAGACAGATACAGAGGACCGGTGGCTGTGGATGAGGAGGAGTGACCTCATATGCGCAGCTCAGGAACAAGCGTTAAGGACCAATTATATGAAGTGCAGAATTATCAACACTACCGATAGCGACAAATGCAGAATGTGTGGTGAGGGGTGTGAAATGGTATGGCACATCATTAGGGAATGCCCGAAATTAGTACAACTCGAATATAAAAGACGCCACGACAATGTGGTTGTATGGAAATCACGGCCTACAAAGATCAAAGACGTGGTATGAACAATCCCCAGGAGTCACCGAAAATGAGAATTGCAAAATCCTGTGAGATGTAATTATCTAGTGCGATCATCCGACCAGACATCGGAAACCGAACATTGTTGTGGTAAATAAAAAAGAAAGAACATGTATGATAATCGCCATTGTATACCCCCGTGACAACAGGATCAATGTGAAAGTAGAAGAAAAAATAATCAACTATGACGATTTAATGTGAGAAATATGAAGGTTGTGGTCAATGAGGAGAGTAGTAGACGTGATACCAATGGTAATTGGTGCACTTGGAAGTATCAGCACTCAACTATTAACATGGCTGAAAAAGATTGGTGCAAGTGTGAAGGTAGAATACCTACAAAAATTAGCATTGCTTGGAACTGCAAGAATTCTTTGCAGGGTTCTTGAAGCATGACCAGTAAACAAGTGCCACCTTAGTCTGCTGGCTGTGGACGGCTGACACTTTCCATCATACTCAGCAAAATAAGCTGAGAGTTTTCATATAATAATAGCAATATTAATGGCAGTGAAGATGTAGGACAAGGTGTAAATGCATGCTCAACAAATGAAGCAGTAATAATGGGGGGGGGGACTATATTACAAGGGTACGATGATAATCAGCAAGACAATGTGCCGAAATATTTGAGAAGGCCAGGATCAAACACTCCCAATCTGAGAGATATTGGTAGGCGTCAGATAAAAGCATAAACCGTAAAGAAGAATAATAGATTCTGTTCTTGCTCTATTTCAGAAGGGAGATTTAACAGAAAGCAGCAGGAGAGAGAGATGGGGGGTCCCCGGTGAATTGTATGGATAATTAGAATAAAATGGGGATCTACCGATTGAACAGATCGTGTGTCGAAAGAAAAGACGGCCAACGAAAGATCAGCTGTTAACTGATAAGCTAATCATCAGAAACTGCAAGAAAAGGCACACAAATCTGAGCATGGCATGGATTGATTATCGTAAAGCTTATGATATGATGGAAGCACTCCGTCGGTTACGACGACGAGGGTTCCGGTTGATCCGAATCAACGGAACAGCCTGCTCGTGAAATTAACGTGTAAGTGGCTGACCACTCCACAGACACGTGTACCCTTAACGTAGTTCTCGGGGATATTCAGCGTGACACAGAGAGTAACAAGGCCGGCCCTTTGAAATACAGGTACAACAGAAACAGGAAGAAAGAGTGAGAGAAAGTTGTGGTGAAAGAGTACAGCAGGGATCACCACCATCCCCTGCCGGAGCCTCGTGGAGCTTTAGGTGTTTTCGCTCAATAAACACTCACAACGCCCGGTCTGGGAATCGAAACCGCGATCCTATGACCGCGAGTCCGCTGCCCTAACCACTGGGCCATTGCGCCTCCACCTTATGATATAATATGACACTCTTGGATAACAAGAATTATGGAAATGTATTGGAGAAGCAGAAAACATGACAAACCTTATATGGAACAGTAAGAAATCTTAGAAAACTGGATTGAGAGCAGGGAGTCAGCTGTTTGGAAAAGTGAAAATTAGGGGAGGAATCTTCCAGGGGTATAGTGCATCCCCATTGATTTTTGTGTTGGGAATAATTCCCTTGAGGGTAATACTGCGGAAGTTGGGGTATGATCTTGGAAGTGGTAAAGGAAAGCTTTTATGCTATTTATGGATGAATGTGTGTTCACAGAAAGTGAGGCAGATTTTCTCAACATCAAGATGAAGTTTGGACTTTCAAAATGTGCTGTGTTAGTGATGAGACGAGAAGAGTCAGAAGAGGTGGTATATTATGTCAAATGGTGAAGGCAATTGAACCTGAATCCGAATATAAATTCTTGGGAATATTCGAGACAGATGGAATTAAGCATGATGATATGAGAGGAAAGACAAAGAAACAGTACCTGCGGCAATTGAGAAAGGTATTGGATTCAAAGTTGAATGCCAGAAATGTAATTTCGGCAATAAACTGGCGCGCAGTTGCAGTGGTTCAGTATGGAGGTGGAATTCTGAAGCGGACAAAGGATGAATAAAAGATTTGGATAGAAAGACAAGAAAGCTCCTTATCTTGCGTGGAGCCTGTCACCCACGTGGGGACATTGATCGTTTGTAGATGAAAAGAACAAATGGAGGAAGGTGGCTGATAACTGTGGAAGACTGCATGCATATTGAACATGGGAACTTGCTGAGATATCTAACCCAAAGTGAGGAAACATTGTTAGTGGCAGTTAGAGATGAGATCATATTGAAAGTAGGAAAAAGAAGAAGAAAAAAAAGCAAAACAAAAAGCAAAACAAGAAGTCCAAAAAGGGACATTAAGAAGCACTACTGGGTAATGAACGACAACCAAATTAATGTTTCAACAACTGAAGTTGTTGGAGAACATATGTGGGACTGGTTATAGAAAGGAACAATTTAAAAGGGGTCTGAGGGCAAGACCAAGTAAAATCCTGTGGGATTTCCCAATCCAAGGTGATGAATAAGGTGCGCATGTGCTGTATAGTTGATGTTGCATGTCCCTTTGACCCACGAATAGCCAAGAAAGAAGGCGGAAAATTAGATACATACAATTATCTTAAATGCGATATAACCCAACTGTGGAAAATGAAAAGGTGAAGATAGTGCTAGTTATTGTTAGGGCTTTGGGGATAGTGTTAGAAGGTACTAAGAGGAATATAAAGGAAAAGGGGAATAGAGAGCCCGGTGGAGATGTTACAAAAAAGTTTGCCTCCTCGACATGGCTAGAATCATTAGGAAAGTATTAGATGGTTGAAGAGAACAGACAGCAGGTAGCAAGCCCACTACACACGCAAGACTCCAAAGTTCCAACAAAACCTGTGCTAAAATAATAATAATAATAATAATAATAATAATAATAATAATAATAATAATAATAATAATAATATTTATTATTATTATTATTATTATTATTATTATTATTATTATTATTATTATAATTATTATTATTATTATTATTATTATTATTATTATTATAATGATGACGATGATGATGATGATGATGATGATGATGATGATGATGATGATGATGATGATGACGACAACAACAATAATA
>NW_021835754.1:20000-22500 GCF_006345805.1 Octopus sinensis
ATATTATTTCCACTAGAATCATTTTGCAACCTGCAAAGGAGGCAAGTGCACACTGATGAGTCTATTAACGGCGAAACAAAGCAGTTCGGTGATTATCCCAGCCTTGCTTAAAGTTCTATGATTTAACCGTGGGACTTAGTTTCACTTGGAGATTAAATATGTGTTTATTAAGTATTTGAATATTACTGTCTATATAACTTTAAATAAACGTGTGTGTATATGTGTGTGCATATGTCTGTATATGTGTAGCAGATGTGTTGATGTATGTATGCGTATGTATGTGTGTATGTATGTATTGGATTGCAGCTATTTTCTTAAAAATTGCATTTCTAATACTTTTTATTGTCTGCTCTTTATTATACCTATTTCTTTACTACCCACAAGGGGCTAAACACAGAGGGGACAAACAAGGACAGACAAACGGATTAAGCTGATTACATCGACCCCAGTGCGTAACTGGTACTTAATTTATCGACCCGAAAGGATGAAAGGCAAAGTCGACCTCGGCGGAAGTTGAACTCAGAACGTAACGACAGACGAAATACCTATTTCTTTACTACCCACAAGGGGCTAAACACAGAGGGGACAAACAAGGACAGACAAACGGATTAAGCTGATTACATCGACCCCAGTGCGTAACTGGTACTTAATTTTCGACCCGAAAGGATGAAAGGCAAAGTCGACCTCGGCGGAAGTTGAACTCAGAACGTAACGACAGACGAAATACCTATTTCTTTACTACCCACAAGGGGCTAAACACAGAGGGGACAAACAAGGACAGACAAACGGATTAAGCTGATTACATCGACCCCAGTGCGTAACTGGTACTTAATTTATCGACCCCGAAAGGATGAAAGGCAAAGTTGACCTCGGCGGAAGTTGAACTCAGAACGTAACGGCAGACGAAATAGTGCTAAGTATTTCGCCCGGCGTGCTATCGTTTCTGCCAGCTCACCGCTCTTTATTATCCCACTTTTTATTGCCTAGTCGCCAATTTATACGGTCCTAATTTGCATCTTAACTATCTTAACACTATTTTTTATTCAACCAGTCTTTCTGATGTCTTTATACAACGCTACACATACTTCAGTACTGTACTGTATATATCGTATGGCATACATTATGTATAGGCGCAGGAGTGGCTGTGTGGTAAGCAGCTTGCTAACCAACCACATGGTTCCGGGTTCAGTCCCACTGCGTGGCATCTTGGGCAAGTGTCTTCTGCTATAGCCCCGGGCCGACCAATGCCTTGTGAGTGGATTTGGTAGACGGAAACTGAAAGAAGCCTGTCGTATATATGTATATATGTGTATGTATGTGTGTGTGTCTGTGTTTGTCCCCCTAGCATTGCTTGACAACCGATGCTGGTGTATTTACGTCCCCGTCACTTAGCTGTTCGGCAAAAGAGACCGATAAAATAAGTACTGGGCTTACAAAAGAATAAGTCCCGGGATCGAGTTGCTCGATTAAAGGCGGTGCTCCAGCATGGCTGCAGTCAAATGATTGAAACAAGTAAAAGAGAAAAGAGTAAGAGTATACAGAATACGCTTCCATTCTTCGCTTGACAACATCCAGCATTTCCATTTCGTCCTGAATTCTTTGACAATATAGTCTTCTTATTGGCTAAGAAGCCTTTCGCATGGAACCTTCCGACAAATGTACGGGTCCATCAATTCTCTGTAAACCCTACGAGATGTCCGGCCCAGCGGTGGTCCTTTTGCTTTCAGTATTCTGAATTCACGTCGTTCACTCCACTCTATTCTTGAAATACCTCTTCTTGGATGTGATCCTGCAACGATATCCCCAACATGTGCCTTTTCGTGGCTCTTAAATATAGAACTGTATTACATATATTTTGTTTTCACGCAGTAAATTTTGCAGCCTACTGCTGAACATGGTCTCTGGCAGAAACGTTAGCACGCCGGGCGAAATGCGTAGCAGTATTTCGTCTGCCGTTACGTTCTGAGTTCAAATTCCGCCGAGGTCGACTTTGCCTTTCATCCTTTCGGGTCGATAAATTAAGTACCAGTTACGCACTGGGGTCGATGTAATCAGCTTAATCCGTTTGTCTGTCCTTGTTTTCCCCTCTGTGTTCCCCCTTGTGGGTGTAAGAAATAGGTATTTCGTCTGTCGTTACGTTCTGAGTTCACTTCCGCCGAGGTCGACTTTGCCTTTCATCCTTTCGGGTCGAAATTAAGTACCAGTTACGCACCGGGGTCGATGTAATCAGCTTAATCCGTTGTCTGTCCTGTTTGTCCCCTCTGTGTTTAGCCCCCTTGTGGGTTGTAAAGAAATATGGATGTCAAAACCACCGAATTTACTTTAGGAATGCCTTCGTGTCCGTAGAGTTTCTAGAATATGAAAGAAAGAAAATATAATTCATGAAACTTTATTATTGACTGGGAGGGAGCGATCGCAGCGAATAATAAAGGCTCCTGAATTTAATTTTCTTTCTCTCTTTCTCATAGATATATATATATATATATATATGTATATATAT
>NW_021835754.1:27500-30000 GCF_006345805.1 Octopus sinensis
GGAATAAGATTGACGCTATCAACACCTGGGTGGTTTCACTCCTTAGATGTGAAGCAGGAGTAGTCGCATGAACAATAGACGAACTAAACAGCTTAGACAGAAAGACAAGGAAGTTGCTGACTAGATATGGGATACTCCACCAAAAAAGTAGAGTATCCGATTATCTTCGTTGAGTGTCTAAAGTGATATTTATCCCTCACTGGATGAGTACTTATATATATATATATATATATATATATATATATATATATATATATAATAACAAAGGTAAAATTAATTAATTAAGAAGTAATCAATAATTTTACCAAGTAGAATTCGGTATGAAAAAAGGACCATTTCACGGTAACTAAGTAATACTAATAAAAGGGGTCAGCAAAGATTTGCTTCACCACCACACCGAAGTTTAGAAACCTGGAACCCTTTTTAAAGTAGAAGAAATAGCTACGATTTTTGGCTGCTGTTTCTAAACTTCGGTGTGTGGTGAAGCAATCTTTGCTGAACCCTTTTATTAGTATATATATATATATATAATATTATATATATTATATATATTATATATATATATATATATATATATATATATATATATATATATATATATATATATACATATACCTATATATATATATATATATATATATATATATATATATTATAATATATATATATATATATATACATTATATATATATATATATATATATATGTATGTATTTATATTTCACGTATTAATAGCACTTTCAAGCGATGAGAGCTCAACATTGCATTGGTGGATAATAAACTTTATTCGTGGGATAACAAGGCTACCATTGGTTTCACGTTCAGAGAAATATCTCTTACCAATTATCAACCCTGTCACATGGAACATTGGCCTTCGTCACAACCTTGGATGAAAACACGATAAATACGTATAGGCGCAGGAGTGGCGTTGTGGTAAGTAGCTTGCTTACCATCCACATGGTTCCGGGTTCACTTGCACTGCGTGGCACCTTCGGCGAGTGTCTTCTATGATTGTTTCGGGCTGACCGAAGCTTTGTGAGTGGTAGACGGAAACTGAAAGAAGCCTGTCGTATATATATATATAATATATATATATATATATATGTAAGTTTGTGTGTCTGTGTTTGTCTCCCTACCATCGCTTGACAACCAATGTTAGTGTATTTACGTCTCCGTAACTTAGCGGTTCTGCAAAAGAGACCGATAGAATAAGTACTAGGTTTACAAAGAATATGTCTTGGGGTAGATTTGTTCGACTAAAGGCAATGCTCCACCATGGCCGCAGTCAAATGACTGAAACAAATAAAAGACTATATACACACACACACGTGTGTGTGTGTATACGCATATATAGAGTCATATATATATATATTATATATATATATATATAATATCTCTATATAAACGGCAGTTTTGTCTGTGCGTGTTTCTGTGTGTCTGTTTGCTTGTACCCTCACCCTGACCACGGCTTTCACACCGATTCTGATGATGAAACTTGACACACACATAGCCCAATGTCATAATTCAAAACTAACGCAGCGAAAATTTTTAAATTTCCCCCGTTCTGAAAAAAATCGATATTCGACATGGGGGTGAGATCAGAAACACAAACCGCAAACTGTCAACTCCACCTTTTTTTACTCTCAAAAAAAATTTACCATCATTTTTTGCCATTTTTTTGATATTTTTTGGCTATAACTCTCTAAAAATGCTTTATAGTTATTTCCCTTACAAACCTGAGCAACGCCGGGCGATACTGCTAGTCATATATAAGGGATTGCTTTTTTACCATCATTTTTTTCCATTTTTTTGATATTTTTTGGCTATAACTCTCTAAAAATGCTTTATAGTTATTTCCCTTACAAACCTGAGCAACGCCGGGCGATACTGCTAGTGTATACATAAATATATATAAATATATACTCATTCATACATACAAACATATATATAGATATATATATATATATATATATATATATATATATAGAAAATAGTAAAAAGTGAAACTACACAAGGCTTGTTTTAAAAGGTTAAAGAATATATATTTAAGTCAATATATTCAACCACGTGCTTCCACAAACCAACTTTCTTATCATCTATATATATATATAGTTATTGATATGAATCAAATTAAATTTTTCATACTAACGAACCCATTATATTAATATATATATATATTATATATAGTGTGACGTATTTTTGCCATTTCAATATGCTAACCCCTAAGGGTGGATGCTACTGTAGTTTTTAGCCCCAGGAGGACACACTCCTCCAGCTGGCCATAGACACACTATCTGTGTCCTGTCAGTATTTGCAAAGGGAAGTCATCCTTCCCGTCTTCAACTTATGATACACACGGACTCGAGTTCGAGGTATTGACCTCTCGTCAGCGTGTGACAATCATAGTTTGTCGCCGAGAATTAGATTCCTTCACAAAAACTTATACTTTTTCCAGCGCCCACTGTCGCTGATATTGAAAAAGTGAAATCAAACAATGATA
>NW_021835754.1:32500-35000 GCF_006345805.1 Octopus sinensis
CGATGCTCATACAATATTTGACGTTAATTTTGCTGCCTTTGAACTAACACAGATATTCTATCCTCTTCGGCTCTTAAATGTTCCTCCTCACAGTCAGCAACTGAAAGTGGGGAAATCCATTACGATACTACGAAATTTAGATGTGCTACATCTCTATAATGTGGAGGCACAAGGCCTAGTGGTTAGAGCAGCGGACTCGTGGTCGAGGGATCGCGGGTTCGAAATTCAGACCGGGCGATGTGTGTGTTTATGAGCGAAACACCTAACCTCCACGCGGCTCCGGCAGAAGGTAATGGCGAACTTCTGCTGACTCTTTCGCCACAACTTTCTTTCACTGTTTCCTCCTGCATCTTGCAGCTCACCTGCGGCGGACGGGCGTCCCGTTCAGGTGGGGAACCTATACGCCAAGGAAACCGGGGAAACCGACCCTATGAGCCAGGCATGGCTCGAGAAGGAACAAACATCTCTATAATGGTTGAAGACTAGCTGCCAAAACTCTCGTACTCCATGTGATCGAAGCCACCATTATGACAGCTTAAACAATGGGAGATATTTTCATTTCATCCAACGCCAGTTGCTTGTGAGAAAGTCTTTTTTCCTTTGACCATCAAGAAGTCTCAGACTCCCCCAAGATTGCCAGAATTGAACTGACCGCTCCACATTTCTCTTAAAGTCAACTCTATGTCGCATGTTCGTTTGTTGGGCCAAATAGTTATCTTTTCGTCAAAGCACGAAAACACAGAACAGCCAATGTTATCTACCCACAGAAAACTTGCAGAATAAAACGCATTTCTGCTATAGGTGTTGCAAATCAATTTAGAATTACAAGAAAATATGCCAAGTAACATGTTGTGACGTATGTGTATTTTCTGATGTCTGAAAATTAATATGGCTTTCAAATTTTGGCACAAGGCCAGCAATTTCGAAGGAGAGGTTAAATCGATTATATTGACCCAGTGTTCAACTGGTATTTATTATATCGATCCCGAAAGGGTGAAAGGCAAAGTAGACCTAGGCGGAGTTTAAACTCAGAACTTAAAGACGGACGAAATGCCGCTAAAGATTTTTGCCCAGCCTGCCCGGCGTTCTGCCAGCTTGCTGTCTTTTGTCTCAAAATTAATATTAGCTTCAAATTTTGGAAGTTTAGACTATTCTGTGAGACAGTAACAATCGTGGAGGTGCTGCAGTTCAACAGGAATTACGGCACAGTAAATGTTCATAACCATATTACACAGCATCCAAGACAGTACCTCTGGTTACAGGATATTTGGAATGATATATACAATAGGATTGTTTATAAAGTTCATAATCCTTGTAACAATTTCTTTAAGCTTCTGCAATGCAACAACAGAATTTGGTAAAATAGTCTCATTAACATTTTTGCTGTTTTTGATTTTTTTTGTTGCTTTTTTTGCTTCAAAGAATTTAGCTCTCTGGAAATATTTGCTTGTTTGTTTTCTATTCTTCTTCATCATTCTGCTTTAAATTGGTTTTAAAGTTTAGAATGATTCCCTTTGTGTTGTAACAGTCCAGTTCAATATCTGCTGTAGATCATGATGAAATTGCTTGTTAACACACACACACACACACACACACACACACATATATATATATATAATATAAAACATATGCATATGTTTTATTTATTTATTAATTTATTATATGACGGAACACACGCATCCATTTCTAAGTAGTTCTTCTTAATATATATATATATTATATATATATATATATATATATATATATATATATATATATATATATATATATATATATATATATAATATATATATATATAATATATAAATAATAAATATTAGGGAATATATCCAAATTTACAGGGAAAAAAAATCAGATTTAGGATTAAATCCAATTTTATAGTAAAATATTATAAAATATTATTTGAGACAAAACCACTATTTTCGCAAAACAAAACAAGGAAAGACTTAATCAATACATAAAATTTAATAAATATTCAAAAAACCGCCACTACAATCGTTTTTCTTGTCTTGATCGACAATCTTCAGGTGGACTTGCCAATCTAAAAATCAAAATTTTAAAATATAAAAATAATACTTGTTAATAATTAAAAAGTTAAATAAAATAAAATGAAAAAATATAGTATATAATCCATATATCACCTATATATAATCCATATCGAAAATATAGACTAATTACCAAGAATATACATACATACATACAGATACATGCATGCATGCATACATACATACATACATGCATGCATGCATACATACATACATACATACATACATACATACACACACACAACATACATACATACATACATACATACATACATCATACATCATGCATTCATGCATACATACATACATACATAACATACATACACACACACATACATACATACACACACACATACATACATACATACATACATACATACAAACATACACACATATATGCATACACACACACGCATATATATATACACACAGATACATACACGCATATATGTACA
>NW_021835754.1:40000-45000 GCF_006345805.1 Octopus sinensis
ACTTATTCTTTGTAAGCCTAGTACTTATTTTATTGGTCTATTTTGCCGAACCACTAAGTTACGGGGATGTAAACACACCAGCATCGGTTGTCAAGTGATGTTGGGGGGACAAACACAGACACACAAATATACACACACACACACACACACACACACATACACACACACACACACATATATATATTATATATATATATACATATATACAACAGGCTTCTTTCAGTTTCTGTCTACCAAATCCACTCACAAGGCTTTGGTCGGCCCGAGGCTATAGTAGAAGACACTTGCCCAAGGTGCCACGCAGTGGGACTGAACCCTGAACCATGTGGTCGGTAAACAAGCTACTTACCACACAGCCACTCCTACGCCTATGTTAAAGTTGTTTCTGTTTTCTTGTCCAGTTTACCAATATTACTGTTATTTTCCCGCAATCCAATTCAAACTGGTTAGACATAACGTATCAAGATACAAACCTGTGACATTCCACTTCTATTGCAAGCCCTGTACACTGTATTCCATGCCCGTTACACGACTAACTCTTTCATATTTTAAACCACTCTGCAATAACTTTCCCAGACGCCGCTAACTCATCAAATGTGGTTAATCAACTCCGACCAGTGATTCAGCCAAACAGCTGCTTTGGTCATTACAATAAGGTTTGATCACACAACCTCTTATTTCAGATTTAGTCGTAGAATTTGGTTTTACCTAGCACACCATTCAGCTTTTGATCCTTTGTGTACGCGCTAGCCTGCTTGTCGCTTATTTCTGTGTTAGTGTAAATAGACGGATCACTGTTCTATAGCTGGATACTCATATTTTATTCTTGTTTCTCAAGGGAATGAGAAATCTATCCATACATATATGTATTTGTTTTCACACATACGCAACAATGTGAACAATCTAACGTCATGACAACTGTTTATATATATATATATAATATATACTATATATATATATATTATATATATATATATATATATATATCGTCTTCTATGAGTTATCGTTCTTGTCCATGTTGTATTTTTCTACATACCATTAATATATATATATATATATATATATATATACATATATATATACATATATATATATATATATATATATATATATATTATATATATTATATATCAATATACATATATAATAATATATATTATATATATATATATTATATATATATATATATAGATATATATATATATATATAATATATATATATATATATATCCATATATACATATATTATATATATATATATATATAATATATGTATATATATATATATATATATTATATATATATATATAAATATAATATATATATATATATAATATATATATATATATATATATATAGTATATATATATATATAATACAGGAGTGGCTGTGTGGTAAGGAGCTTGCTTATCAACCACATGGTTCTTCATTGAGTCCCACTGCGTGGCACCTTGGACAAGCATGTGTCTTCTACAATAGCCTCGGGCCGACCAAAGCCTTGTGAGTGGATTTGGTAGACGGAAACTGAAGGAAACCCGTCGTATATATGTATATATATATGTATGTGTGTGTGTATATGTTTGTGTGTCTGTGTTTGTCCCCCCCCACCCACGATCGCTTGACAACTGAAGATGGTGTGTTTACGTCCCCGTAACTTAGCGGTTCGGCAAAAGAGACCGATAGAATAAGTACTAGGCTTCCAAAGAATAAGTCCTGGGGTCGATTTGCTCGACTAAAGGTGGTGCTCCAGCATGGCCGCAGGGAAACGACTGAAACAAGTAAAAGTGTATATATATATATATATATATATATATATTATTATTATTATTATTATTATTATTATTATTATTATTATTTTATTCTTTTACTTGTTTCAGTCATTCGACCAAAGCAACGATTTGGTTCTATCGCTAATCCGAGTTGATTAACCACAGTTGATTAATTAGTGGCGTCTGTGAAAATTTTTGTAGAGTTGTTTAAAGCTGGAGCCAAACAATTTTTCTGCTGATATATGATAACATCACAATGTCACATTTTGTCCATTTTCAAGAGAAGTCGCAAATAGTTACTTTTGAAGTCTTCTTTGAACAGTCAGATGAGTTAAAGAGACAACGCAGTTATTAATGTACAAAAAAAAAAGCCATCGGAGGGGCGATGCTGCATACCCTGCGCGCAGATAGTTTTTTTCGCAAATTATAGCGTGGCTTAGAATGCGTTGTTTATCCATGCTTTTTAATTGAACTGAATTAAGCTCTGTAAGTGTTTGACTAAAAGAGGATTAGAAGCGTTAAGTAGATGACAGCTAAAAGTAGACTTGATCGATGTCTACGCCAAACGTATATGAGTAAAAATTTGCCTATGACTAAATAAATGATTATTCAAATAATAATCGTGATTAAGAAAAAGAAAGAGAACAAAATGAAATACTTATAGAAAATATTGCATAGAACTTGAGAAGTGTTTTCAACATCTTTCAATAATGGCAGGGGAATCAAACGTGCTGTAGTTCGTTGTAGGATATAAATAATATGACTGCTTGCTTATTGGGAAATTTGTAAGTTCGATTTTTTAAAAAAATTATTATTTTTTTAAGTATCACCATTATAAGTATTTATACTCCGGTGAAATCAACACATAAGTAAAAACCCTCGAATCCATCACCGTACGTACACACACACACACACACACACACACACACACACATACACACACACACACACACACACACAATTGCATATGTATATATGTATGTATGTACCCACATGTGTCTACGTGAATAGGTACACCATGATCTATACATATGCAGACGAGGGTCGAATCAAATGATGGCCTAATAGTTAGGGCAGCGGACTTGCGGTCGGAGGATCGCGGTTTCGATTCCCAGACCGGGCGTTGTGTGTGTTTATTGAGCGAAAAAACACCTAAAAGCTCCACGAGGCTCCGGCAGGAGGTGGTGATCCCTGCTGTACTCTTTCACCACTCTAAAAGGTGGTGCTCCAGCATGGCCGCAGTCAAATGACTGAAACAAGTACAAAAAAATATATATATATATATATATTTATAGAAGGAGCTTCTACAGGACTATAACTGTTTCATTCAAAAGAAATCATCAGAATTTACTCTGCTATGTATTGAGTACCTTATTTACTGTGGTTAACCCCGACTCAACCCGGGACCTACATATATATATATATATATATATAATATATTAGGTTGAATAAAATGTAAGCAACGTTTTAAACCATGAAGAATTTGTTCCGGATTTTTGCAGTTTTGCATTTTTAAACAATATTCTTTTTTTTGCAATTGTCTGATAATGCAAACATAGACTTACCCAAATGCATCAATAAATTAAAATAGATATTTTTTTCGCCGTTGTTACAATCATCTGAAATGGAACTATCAAAGCGCGATATTCGACCAATTTTGCTATTCAACTTCAAAAAAGGACGCAAAGCAGCTGAAACTGCTCGCGATATCAACGAAACGTTCTGTGAGGAAATGACCAGTGAGTGGTCAGCTCGAACATGATTTAAACGATTTCGCAGTGGAGACCTTTGCCTTAAAAACCGTGAGCGTAGTGGATGCCCGTCTGTCATCGATGATGGTTAATTAAAGACTGTCATTGAAAAAGATCCATGTAAAACCACTTGAGAACTGGAAAAAGAACTTCAAGTTAGCCAGAAAACTGCCTGCAATCATTTGTATGTGATCATAAAATCACAAAAGTGGAGGCGCAATGGCCCAGTGGTTAGGGCAGCGGACTCGAGGTCATAGGATCGCGGTTTCGATTCCCAGACCGGGCGTTGTGAGTGTTTATTGAGCGAAAACACCTAAAGCTCCACGAGGCTCCGGTAAGGATGGAGCTGATCCCTGCTGTACTCTTTCACCACAACTTTCTCTCACTTTTACTTCCTGTTTCTGTTGTACCTGTATTTCAAAGGCCGGCCTTCCCTCTCTCTTCACGGCTGTCTCTCTGTGTCACGCTGAATATCCCCGAGAACTACGTTAAGGTACACGTGTCTGTGGAGTGCTCAGCCACTTACACGTTAATTTCACGAGCAGGCTGTTCCGTTGATTCGGATCAACCGGAACCCTCGTCGTCGTAACCGACGGAGTGCTTCCATCCAAAAGTCACAAAAGCTCGAAAAATGGGTACCACATGATTTGAATGAAAATTGGAAAATGCGCAGATATAAAATTTGCCGGTCACTTCTTCTCCGTAACCAGACTGATTCATTTCTCAAGTGTTTTGTAACTTGCAATGTAAAGTGGATTCTGTACAATAATGAAAAAGGTTCTTCGCAGTGGTTAGACCAAAATGAAGCACCAAAAGACTTCCCTAAACCCGAGCTCTTCAAAAAGAAGGTTATGGTGACTGTTTGGTGGTGTACAGCTGGCTTCATCTACTATAAATTCTTAAAATCCGGAAAAACCATTACTACAGAAACCTATTGCCACGAAATTGCCAAAATGAACGAAAAATTGCTACTCCTCCGTCCCAGACTGGTCAACAGAAGAGGGCCAATCATTCTTCATGCCAATGCTCGACCAAACGTTTCACTTGTAATGTTCCAGAAGTTGAGGGAACTTGGCTACGAAGTTCTTCCCCACCCAGCTTATTCCCCAAACCTTTCTCCTACCAACTATCACTTTTTCAAACACTTGGATAGTTTCCTGTGAGAGAAGGAGTAAAAATCAACCCGATGCTGAAAGTGGTCGATGGAAATTCAAAAAAGCCCGTCGTGTAAATATATATATACATGTAATTGGACAAAGCGGACAGAGGCACTGAAATTCAAAAAAGGCTGACGACTAGCATCATGCTTGAAACTCAAGAGTACCAACAAATTCAAATTTGAATCAAATTGTTCTTATCCATCCATATGTGTGTGTGTGTGTGTGTGTGTATGTATATGTATATGTATATACATACACACACATATGAATGGATAAGCACATATATATATATATGTATAGTGGCTGTGTGGTAAGATGTT
>NW_021835754.1:50000-71203 GCF_006345805.1 Octopus sinensis
GTCGACCTCGGCGGAATTTGAACTCAGAACGCAGCGGCGGACGAAATACCGCTAAGCATTTCGCCCGGCGTGCTAACGATTCTGCCAACTCGCCGCCTGGCAAAAGCCAGAAAAAAGCGATCCTTCGAGACCCTGATTAATTTCTGGTACTAAGGGTGGATGGGAATTCGGTGCTTCGAACGGTGGTGCTCTGAGAACAGTCGCATGCTCTAGGATTTGTGACTGTCCTTCCCTGTTGGTCTTTCTCGATCCTTTACCGTTCTTCTCTGTCCTTCTCTAACCACTGTCGAACGCAGTCAAACCCTGTCTGTCACGCTATCAATTGTTTCTGTTTTACTTTCTACTCTTGTATTTCTTGCGGGCAGAAAGTACTGATTTTTCTTTAATCACATGTAGCAACTCGGCTACCTGTCTTCTATCGATGGTTTCACTGGTCATGCTTTTACTGCCACGTAACGCTTCTGCGTTACCTTTGAGGAATGACGGGGACAACAAAGCAATATTGACCACATCCCACCCGATCAGTTGTTCCTCATCTTTACCACACTTACAAAGAGGTTAATGACACTCTGATGCTCTTACTTGGCACTCGCATCTTGCGTTGAGTTATGTACTGCTGTATAAGTCTATAAGTGCGCCTGGTGTCGACCTTGTCACTTAAACTTCTGTCTGTCTAATGTCGCTCGATCCTGTCTTCTGTCTCGAAAACCAGACGCACGCTGCTGTAAGTTTTACTTCTATCATTGAATAACACACAACTCAACACATTAGCTGACGTGTTTTAAAATTCATTGTTTTACGGGGCACAAAAAGCCTGTCTCCCAGATTTTGTGAGGAGAAAAGCCCGGGGAAGGAGAGGAAGCGCTTTATCACGCAGTTTCAGCAGGAACCTGTAAAGTTCGTAAACTCTTTGCAGGACGCGACGTTCAAGAAAATGTGTGGGTGTGGAAATCTACATGTTGCTATTGTTGTTATTGTTCCTGTTCTTGTTATTGTTAAGCGAGATTTCCCATGAATTCTCTTTTAGAAACATCAGCCACACCACCACCACCACCACCACCACCACCACCACCACCACCACCACCACCACCACCACCACCACCATCACCACCACCACCACCATCATCATCATCATCATCATCATCATCATCATCATCATCATCACCGTTATTGTTGTTCTCTTTCTCTTTCTCTTTTACTTGTTTCAGTCATTTGACTGCGGCCATGCTGGAGCACCGCCTTTAGTCGAGCAAATCGACCCCGGGACTTATTCTTTGTAAGCCCAGTACTTATTCTATCGGTCTCTTTTGCCGAACCGCTAAGTGACGGGGACGTAAACACACCACCATCGGTTGTCAAGCAATGCTAGAGGGACAAACACAGACACACAAACATATACATACAATTACATACATATATATACATATATACGACAGGCTTCTTTCAGTTTCCGTCTACCAAATCCACTCACAAGGCATTGGTCGGCCCGAGGCTATAGCAGAAGACACTTGCCCAAGGTGCCATGCAGTGGGACTGAACCCAGAACCATGTGGTTGGTAGGCAAGCTACTTACCACACAGCCACTCCTGCGCCTTGTTGTTGGTTTTTGCTTATATAATATTTGTTTTTGTATGTTGTCCGTACCAATAGTTTTTATTTGTTGTAAGGACTATGTCGGGTCGTTGTTTAAAATCTGATCGTCATTTCGTCTGGAGATTTTATTCAAAATGTCTGCTGGGGCTCTTTCCATATCTTCGTTGAATGGCTCGACGAACGAAATCCCTATGCTCTTCACAAAGCTCATGTAACTTTATATATATATATATACATATATATATGTATGTATATATACATAATATATATATATATATATATATATATAATATATATTATTATATATATATATATATATATATGTATATATATATATATTCTATGTGTTGTGTATATATATATGTACATACATATATAATATATATTATATAACATATATATGTTATGTAAGTATATACATATATATATATATATATATATATATTATATACATATATATATATGTATGTATATAATACATATATATATATGTATACTATCTATACATATATATACATATATATATATATATTATATATATATAATATGCATATATATACACGCGCGCGCAACACACAGAATAAATTGTCGTCTAAATTATGCAAGAATGAAAATGACACTGCAATCTCATTTTAACAGATATATTTACCAAAATTACATAAAAATATCTTGAAATATTAAAGAGTAAATTTATTCAATAAAATCGCTTTTGACTTTGGAATCTCCTACAACTCTACTGGACGGTCTCCTTGGTAAAGTTGGTGAATGCCTCCATAATCCTTGCCTTCAGTTCATCTTTGGTGTTATAAGGAGTTTTGTTGGTCTCTCTATCTCAACTGCGCCCCACACATAATAATCAAGGGGGTTGCAGTCTGGGGAGTTAGGTGGACAGTTGTTAGGAGTAATGTGGTCACAGAAATTTTCTTACAACCATGACTGGGTTCTCCTGCTTGTGTGGCATGGTGCAGAGTCTTGTTGCCAGACATAAGGTCTTCCAGCAGCTACCCTCTTCACCCAGGGCAGGACTACCTTCTCCAGGTACTTGATGTAGGCAGCCGTGTTGAGTCTGTGTCTGTGTGGGAAGATGAATGGAAGCATAACGTCGCCATCACTAGTGATCACACCAAACACCATGATGTTGACTGGTTGTTTGATTTTTATCACTTTCGGTACATGTCCTCAGATTGCCCTGTCCTCAAATTAACACGCAAACACTTTGAAATATTCGTATTGGAGCATCTGGTGCAAATGCCAAGCAGTAGGGCATGTCATTTCCAAATGTCTGGAATAGTGAATTGCGTCACGACGCTGTTTTTCTCACAGACAGTGCCCAACTGACCCTACCATACTATGTAGTCGACAAAATCAAAAACAAACAATACGCATGTGCAAAATTAAAAATATAAAATGGTGGACAATTTACCCATCACATCTTGTATATGTGTGTGTGTGTGTATACATATATATATATATATATATATATATATATATAGAGAGAGAGAGAGAGAGAGAGAGATAGATAGATAGATAGATAGATAGATAGATAGATAGATAGATAGATAGATATATGATATTAAAAAATTATACAAGAAAATGGGGAAAAAAGGCTTTCGTTACAAATTCCAACATTTGTTTCTGTGTCGTGGCGTCAGCTTTATGGTACAGAGCTTTTAAATGCACGTTATGCGGTTATTGCTCGGATAATATTGAATATTTATCATAATAAAACGTTTAGTGTGTCTTTGTTGGTCACGCTAGGCAAAGGGTAAAACAACAGACGGAGTGGCAGTCGGTGCACCGATGGATATTAAAGCAGGCGGACAACATTTTAAAGGCTCTGCACCGAAGACGACGCTAGGGAAAGAAGCGTTAAACAACTGTGAGTGACAGTCAGAGGTGGCTAACTGCAGGCAAACTGTAGTGAGCTCTGAATTCACCTGTATTTTATTCAAAATGTAATTAAATTTTTATCGTAAATTATACTTATCAATTTCACACACACACACACACATACACACACACACACACACACACACACACACACAAACACAAAAATAGGCATATATGTTACATACTCATTTACTCTATTTTACTTGTTTCAGTCATTTGACTGCGGCCATGCTGGAGCACCGCTTTTAGTCGAGGAAATCGACACCAGGACTTATTCTTTGTAAGCCGAGTACTTATTCCATCGGTCTTCTTTTGCCGAACCGCTAAGTTATGGGGACGTAAACACACCAGCATCGGTTGTCAAGCGATGGGGGGGCGACAAACAAAGACACACAAACATAACATATACACGCACATACATATATATACAACGGGCTTCTTTCAGTTTCCGTCTACCAAATCCACTCACAAGGCTTTGGTCTTCCCGAGGCTATAGCAGAAGACACTTGCCCAAGGTGCCACGCAGTGGGACTGAACCCGGAACCATGTGGTTCGTAAGCAAGCAAAATGATTTCATCGATGTAAAAAAAATGCAAAGATACGCGCGCACGCATATGTATGTCCATGCATAAATGTACATAAATAGATGTGTGTAGAGGGGGGAAGATATATTTATGAAATAAGTATATGTATGTATATATACACATATATATATAAATATATATATGTATTATCTATCTATCTATCTATATCTGTATATATGTATATATACTCTTGTGCTGGCGTATATATGTACATATATATATATATGCGTGTGTGTGTGTATGTATATATGTATATGTATATATGTGCGTATATATGTGTATATATATATGCATGCATATATATATTATATATATATTATATAATATATATATATATATATGGCGGTGCCCCAGCATGGCCACAGCTCAAGAGCTGAAACTGGAAACAAAACAAACATATAATATATATATATATATATAATGAATATATATATATATATATATATATATATATATATTATAAATACATATATATGAATATTATATTATATATATATATATATATATATATATATATATATATATATATATATAGTGGAGGCGCCAATAGCCCAGTGGTTAGGGCAGCGGACTCGCGGTTTCGATTCCCAGACCGGGCGTTGTGTGCGTTTATTGAGCGAAACACCTAAAAGGCTCTACGAGGCTCCAGCAGGTGGGGGGTGATCCCTGCTGTACTCTTTCACCACTCTTTCTCCCACTCTTTCTTCTGTTGGCCTGCTCGCTTAGCCAGCGGGGTGGCGTCGTTCGAAGGCTAAAACGATGCGAACGCATTGTGACCAGCGATGTGTTACAACATCTGATGGTCTGGTCGGTCACGTGATCACGTGATATATGTATGCATATATGTATTTATATATGCATAAAAATGTATTATATATGTACATACGTGCGTGTGAATGTGTGTGTGTATATAAATACACATACACACACACACACACACACACACGCACACACACACGCACACACGTTATGTGGGCGATATTTTCAACTGAGACGTCACAATCGCATCTGATCCTTCAAGTGCTTCAGTTCTGTGTATGTACGTATTTTACTAGATTGTTGACATTTATTAATGGCTTTCCCCCATTGTGTTGATGTGCCATTTTCTATCATTAATAAAACTGTCGGCACTTTTGCCGACATGGGAATATATATTATGTAAAATCCGTTCTGTCTGTCTGTGTGTGTGTGTCGTGTAGGATCTCGGACATCCTTCACCCGATTGCGCTCAAATTTGATTTGTAGATACCGACGGTATCAGGGCGTGTATATGTCTTGAAAAAATTACAAAAATCGAGTCCAGGTGAGAATGCGATCGATAAAGCCGTGGGAAGGTGCATTTGTACGCGCAAGTACATAAGCTGTTGCGATCGATACTACACGTACGCGAGAAAAATGCACGTGCAGTTTGCGCAAAGTTGGCTGGCTTGAAATAATGCCACATAATATTATTTAACTATTATCTTTAACCTGAAGATTGTCTATAACCATAATTCGAATTAGTAATTGAATTTAAATTATTGTAATTCGAATTAGGTTATGGGCATGAAACGTACGTAGTGGTTTTACTTTTTATCTTATATTAAACTTTTTAATATTATGATTTTAATTTTAAATTTAAATAATTTAAATTTTTATATTTTATATTTTATATTTTTGTTTATTATATTAATTTTTTTATTTTTATTTTTATGTTTTGGTTTATGTTTTTCACTGTTTGATTGCCTAATAGTGGTTTTATCTCTAATTTATTTATATATATATTTATATATATATATATATATATATATATATATCACCCTAAGTTCATTAAGAACCTCACACCTATCAACATTTTATATGTAGGTGCGTGTGTGCGCGTGCATCTATGTTATTTAGAAAAATATATTAAATTTCTGCGACTGAAGGTAAATACTTTTAAATTCAAAATTATGGGAAAATGCTTTGGATCTTCCTCGGGTCACAAAGCCTGTCTAGGTAGAACCGGAAATGATCCAAAATACTGGAAAGCCTCTAGAATTTCTCCTCCTCCCATGCTCCATGGCATTCTGACTCACCTGCCTCGCCATTAGTTCTTGCAGTACGATGAGAATGTATTTATGTTGGGTATACGAGCACGTGTATGTTGTAGAACGAACCCCCTAATTACCTCTCTTTTACTTGTTTCACTCATTTGACTGCGGTCATGCTGGAGCACTGCCTTTAGTCGAGCAAATCGACCCCAGGACTTATTCTTTGTAAGCCTAGTACTTATTCTATCGGTGTCTTTTACCGAACCGCTAGGTTACGGGGACGTAAACACACCAGCATCGGTTGTCAAGCGATGTTGGGTGGACAAACAGACACACAGACACAGACACACAGAAAAATAGATAATTTGCTCGACTAAAGGCGGTGCTCCAGCATGGCCACAGTCAAATGACTGAAACAAGTAAAAGAGTAAAGAGTATTGAGGATAGCCATGTGAGAAAATTTGCTGAATCAAAGGTCAAAGGTCAAAAAGACCCGAAATCCAAAGAAGGTTCTAAACGAGTATAATATAAATGGCGAGAAAATAGTTTTCTGTTACAGATCTTAGGATACCGTTAAAGCGGAGATCCATGCTGAAACATTAAATCACGTTTTGCGATCACTTTACTTATCCTGAGCCAAAATTATAAATTATCATCGGCTTTATTGTTATTCCTATTTTCCTTCTTATTATTGGTTGATCCAGTTGCCTGTTATTCTAGGGTTCCTTAGGATTGATACTTGAATCAAATTTGCTGGTGTCTGGCGGATCGAATAATTCTTCGTATATTACTGGTACGCGCGTTTTAGTGATCGTGTGTCGGTATGAGTTAGAAATGAAATCTGAGTCGATTTAAGAGGGATTCTTTGCGGTTTGAATAAATGTAACAAAAGCAAAGTTTAAATGAGATATCAGTCACTTTTCATAGTTTCTAGGGGTAAACAAATAGGAAATAATAACACTTGCTACCCAAGGGCAAAATTCATGTTACACAGAGCAACTGGTCCGATATTGTACAACTGTTCTAACCTGTATTGTGGCGGGTACAGCTGAAAGATTCGCACCCTGAACTCATTTAGGATTTAATTTATTGGTCTCCTCTGTTCAAAATACACAGTAAAATATTCTTTAAACTGTTAAACATGTTTAATGTAACACCTTAGGGTTTCTGTTACGCCCTAAAACATGTTTTATATAACACTTTGCGTTTCTGTTAAACCTATGTATCTTCATTGTAGGAGACGAACAAAAATGTAAAGATTTATCGTCACCAAGATAACATGGCTCACATATGTCATCATTTTTCTGGAATACACACACGCACACGCACACACATACACACACACACACACACCTACACACATTTGCACACTCCTATGAACACATTTTATATACACACCTACACACGCACATATATAAACGTGGTTCTATGTATGTATGTATGTATGTATGTATGTATGTATGTATGTATTTTTGTATGTATGTGTATGTATTTGTGTGTGTGAATGTATGTATGTGTGTATGTATGTATGTATGCGTGTGTGTGTATGTATATATATATATGTGTGTATGTGTGTATGAACGTATGTGTGTATGTACGTATGTATGTATGTATGTATGTCGTACGTATGTATGTATGTATGTATGTATGTAAGATACGTACGTATATGTATGTATGTACGTACGTATGTATGTATGTATGTATGTATGTATGTGTGTATGTATGTATGTATATGTATGTATGTATGTACGTATTACGTATGTATGTATGTATGTATGTCGTACGATGTATGTATGTATGTATTATGTATGTAACTACGTATGTATGTATGTACTTACTTATGTATGTATGTATGTATGTATGTATGTGTGTATGTATGTTGTATATTGTATGTATGTATGTACGTACGTATGTATGTATGTATGTAGTGTATGTATGTATTATGTATGTATGTATGATCTATGTATGTATTATGTATGTATATTGTATGTATGATGTGTATGTATGTATGTATGTATGTATGTATATGTATGTATGTATGTCTACGTATGTATGTATGTATGTATGTATGTGTGTGTGTATGTATGTATGTATGTATCGTACGTATGTATGTATGTATGTATGTGTGTATGTATGTATGTATGTATGTAGTATGTAGTATGTAATGTATGTACGTATGTATTATGTATGTATGTGTGTATGTATATGTATGTGTGTAATATGTATGTCGTATACGTATGTATGTATGTATGTACGTATGTATGTATGTATGTACGTACGTACGTATGTATGTATGTACGTACGTATGTATGTATGTATTATGCTGTATGTATATGTATGTTGTATGTATGTAATTTATGTATGTATGTAGTATTATGTATGTGTGAATGCGTGTAATGTATAAAATGAAATAATACTTTCTATATAAAGCAATATAAAATTCATTTCGATGAATAAATCTTTGGAAAGTGAAAACGAAAAAATAAAAAGAAAAAATGTCGACGAAGTCAACAAGTGAAGTGGAATTGTGGGATTGGGGAGATTATCTTTTAAACGTGAGTTTGTAAGGTAGGAAGTGAGATAAGCGGGAGTGGGAGGGAGAGGAGGAGGAGGAGGAGGAGGAGAGCGGTGGAGAGAGGGAGGTGGAGAGGGGAAGGGGAAAGAGAACGAAGGGAGAGGGGAGATGGAGAAATAGAGAGAGGGGGAGATGCTTGAAGATGCAGAAATGATAGTGACGGGGTGGGGGAGGAGGTGATGGGGGTTGGAGTCGAACAAATTTGTTCTTCGCCATTTTGTAAGGTTTTATATTCATCTTTCTCCCTTTCTTATCTCGTATTGTCTGTTGTAGTAGTAGTAGTAGTTGTGACTGCTGATTCGGCTGCTGCTGCTGCTGTTGTTACTGCTGCTGCTGCTGCTGCTACAGTTATGAAGCTTCGTTTTTGTTTTTGAAGCTTGTTTGTTTGTTTTTCTAGTTATTTTTTTTCTTCTCTATTTCCCACCGTTTTAAAATTGCCTTTTTAGCTGTTGTTGTTGTGAGGTGGGGGGTGGTAGAAATGGTGGGAGGAAGGGAAGGAGAATATATGTAGAATGGTAAGGGAAGAAGGAAGTGGGGTTAGGGTTAAAGAGTGAGAAGGAGGGAGGGGGAGGGAGGGAGGGAAGTAGGAGGTTTGGGAGAGATAGTGAAAGTAGAAGTGAGAAAGGAAAGGGAGAAAATGAGTCTGAGAAGAGGCCAAGAGAGGGAGAGAGAGAGAGAAGGAGAGTGATAGTACTGAATGAGAGGAAGAGGACGAGGCAAATGAATGAGAGAGGGGGGAGAGATAAAAAGAAAAGGAGAAAGAGAGATGGAAGACGAAGACAAAGTGAAGAGGATAGTGTTTAGTTTATAATTAAAGAAAATTGTCTCAAATCTGCGTTAACCCTAGTAGATGACTGGTATTCCATCGACAGCAGAGGATAGAGATGATACATATAGAGATTAAGAGCGATCAGGTCAACGTGGATGGCATTCCTTTATTCTCTTATTTGTTTCAGTCATATGACTGCGGCCATGATGGAGCAACGCCTTTAGCCGAACAAATCGACCCCAGGACTTATTCTTTGTAAGCCTAGTACTTATTCTGTCGGGGTCTTTTGCCGAACCGCTAGTTTATTGGGGTGTAAACACACCAACATCGGTTGTCAAGCGATGGTGTATGTGTGTGTGTGGGGACAAACACAGATATACAGACACACGCACATCATGTATATATATATATATATATATATATACTATATCTATATATATATATATATATATATACATATATATATATATATATATACTATATATATACGACGGGCTTCTTTCAGTTTCCGTCTACCAAATCCACTCACAAGGCTTTGGTCGGCCCAAGGCTATAGTAGAAGACACTTGCCCAAGGTGCCACGCAGTGGGACTGAACCCGGAACCATGTGGCTGGTAAACAAGCTACTTACCACACAGCCACTCCTACACCTATTTGAAGGAATTGATGCGGGCTTAACCAAAAAGGAATGTGCTAGTCTTCAAACTTTTCAGACGGGTCCACCACACAGTCTCTTTTGTCACAGTCACTTAGCAGAGAAAGAACTGCCTTCCTTCTCTGCTAAGGGAAGATGGTGCGTCGCTCTTCCCTATACACTCGGGTGACAGCTGAATTCGTCTTACACGCGACAACAGCTGCTCCACACTCTCTAAAGCACGGACACTGAATTATTGCACGCAGGACGATTTCGTCCCCCCGCAAGCATCTCGGACATGTTGGGATGTTGGCACTTCCATGCCTGAAGAGCTTGCTCGAACAAGCAATGCCCCTAAATAGCACTGCCAAGCCAAATACTTTTGGAAATTGTTCAGGATCTTCGACCCGAAGGTCCTCTGGAGGGGACTACTCAGACTGTTCTCGTCGATGTCAAGATTCAATCCCGGGCCATCATCACTCGTATCCTCAGCTAGCCCCCCCCCCAGAAATCTTGGGTTGTTTTCCTGCTAACGGTTTTGGACAACTAGTACAGTGCATTGAACGTCTGGCAACATTCAGACGCCAAACCCCTAACCTTGGTCTACGTTTGGCCCACGACTGCAGCTCTGTCAATGAGATCAGCTGCGGAAGGACGTATCGCACGAAAGACGTCCACATCGGTTCACCCTCGTTTCCGTCGTCGTCGTTGTAGTCGTCGTCCACACCATCGCAGTGATTTAGATATTTTTGTAGGTGTGACAGCCTCAAACCGTGGGGCCGCGTCATTAAGGATAGCATCCCAAGGTAACCACGGTGTGGGTGTTGACAGCGGATGAATTCTCTGTCCAGCGGAACCTGACCCTTCCATAAGAATCGGAAAAGCACGCAATCTGATATCAGAGTGTTCTTAGGACAATGTACGATGGCTAGGTGGTAGTACACTACCGAGGCGATATATGCATTCGCTGCTTCCTCCCGTCCTTTCAGCGAAGGATAATAATAATGTTCGACATAAACCCACAGGCCAGCAATGCTCGGGTACTGGAGGATTACCTGCAGGACGGTTTCATCGAGTCTTTTGACAGAGGTACAAGGCCTGAATTTTGAGGGGAAGGGAACAGTCAATTACCCCACCCCAGTACTCAATTGGCACTTATTTCCTCGACCCCGAAAGGATGAAAGGCAAGGATGACCTCGGCAGCATTTGAACTCAATGTAACAACAACCATAATAATAGTAATAACAACAATAATAATAATAATGATAATAACAACAACAACAACAATAATAATAATAATAAAATAATAATAATAATAATAATAATAAAGAATAATAATAATAATAATAATAATAATAAATAATAATAAAAATAATAAATAATTAATAATAATAATAATAATAAATAATAATAATAATAATAATAATAATAAATAATAATAATATAATAATAATAATAATAATAATAATAATAATAATAATAATAATAATAATAATAATAATAATAATAATAATAATGATAATAGTAATAATAATAATAATAATAATAATAATAATAATAAATGCCCTGATGCAGTACCAGGCAGTGGCTCTCATGGCTTCTGATCTTAAATGATTGGAAGTGTTATCATGTACATTGTTTTGTCTTGGTATAAAAGATGGGCAACAGCAAATATTCTGCTCAATACCACAGATTTGCTTGTCAGTTGTTTGGCCTTAACCAGTTGAGCATGTCCCTTAGTGGCTGACGATATGTGCATCTCTGATCACGAGCAGAAGTAGTGGGGGAGCATCATGGCCATGTGTTGAGAGGGATTCTTTGTGGTTTGAATAATTCACCTCTGGAAACATGGGTGTTTCGTTCAACATCCTAAAGCAACCCTTATTCAGAGACCTTTTGAGCAGGATGGGCTACTCGACCTGAAGAAAATTCTAACTGGGCTCCACCTGCAAGGTCATGTGCTGTTTATCTTGATATGAGATCACCATGTCGCGCACATATGGTTGTGATGCATGTGCCTGGTGTACCTTTATCAGACGGGTAGTCATGTTGGGTATATTGGGCTTCGTATATTTTACCCCAGTGTCACTTTGATGGCATGAACTGCTCTCTCACTCAATAATAATAATATAATAATATAATAATAATAATAATATAATAATAATAATAATAAAAATAATAATAATAATAAATAATATAATAATAATAATATAATAATAACAATAATAATAATAATAATAATAAAAATAATAATAATAATGATAATAGTAATAATAATAATATAATAATAATAATAATAATAATAATAATAATAATAATAATAATAATAATAAAGTTTTCTTCAATGGCCGCAAGGACCGAACACAAAACACACAGGGTCAACACAAACAACATGTAGGATTTAGTGGAGTAAAATTAACAATAACAATTAACAATAAATTTCCCAAAAGGTGGGGGAGTTCACCGCAGGGGCAACCGAGAAACCCCACACATCCTGGTTACCCCGACCTCCACGTGCAACTCAGCAGGTACCTCTCCTTCACAACTCATCCGGTTTACAAGCGAATGCTGAGAGTACAAAGCGATTCTTCAATATAACAACAACAGCAACAACAACAACAACAACAACAATACAGTTCTATATTTAAGAGATGGGGAATTATGTACATTATTTACCCGTCAAATGTAAATAATGTAAATAATAATAATGATGATGATAATGATGATGATGATGATAATGATAATAATAATAATAATAATAATAATAATAATGATAATAATAATAATAATAATAAATTCTAACTGGGCCCAATATTCTAACTGGGCCCCACCTGCAAGGTCATGTGCTGTTTATCTTGATATGAGATCACCATGTCGCGCACATATGGTTGTGATGCATGAGCCTGGTGTACCTTTATCAGACGGTAGTCATGATGGGTATATTGGGCTTCGTATATTTTACCCCAGTGTCACTTTGATGGCATGAACTGCTCTCTCACTCAATAATAATAATAATAATAATAATAATGATGATGATGATGATGATGATGATGATGATATTCCTTGCGATCACGATATAGCGGCGAAAGAATTTGACAAGATCAGTAAATATAAAGACTTGCTAATAAAAAATGAAAAATGTGACATCTCAAGTACCAGTGAGTGTAAGATCTTTAGGAATAATAAACAATAACAAAAAAAGAAAGGTACTGAAACCTATTTGAAAATGATTCTAGGCTTACCATCCCTACAGGAAATGCAAAAAATCGTGTTAACAGGAACGGCTCATGTACTAAGAAGAGCATTATCGCTGTGAAAACAACATCCATTCATGAATTTATTTATTTATTAATTTTTTAAATACATATTTTACCTGTGAATTTGCGTGTGTAATCTGAGAATGCATACAATGAGCTTCTCTGCCCTAGGTGTACGGAAAACACTCGGTGAGAAATGGAAAAATTTGAAGAAAGAAGGAAAAAACAACAACAACAACAACAACAACAACAACAACAATAATAATAATAATAATAATAATAATAAGGCAATAATAATAATAAGATTGTCTTAACTGGTACATCACACGTATTGAGAAGAGCATTGTCGCTGTGAGAACTATTACTACCCATGTATTTTAATTTAACTTTAAAAAAAAAATGAACGAACTATTGAGTTTAGTTTAATGGCCTACCAATGTATACTATGAGTTTCTTTGCCCTAGGAGTCGGGAAGACACTCGGCAAGAAATGGAAGCAAATTTGAAAGAAGAAGAAAAAAAAAATAATAATAATAATAATAATAATAATAATAATAATAATAATAATAATAATAATAATAATAATAACAATTATAATAATAATAATAATAATAATAATTTATTTGCCCTAGGGCGAAGGATGAGAGGGACGATACAAAGACAGACACAAAGTGTTGGGGTTTACATATAATGAAATGATAAAATCAAAAACATTTAAGACAGGTAAGTTTACGCGGTACATAATGAAAAGGAAGTGAAATATACATAGTATACGAAGTTTAAAAAAAATATCGGTTTTAAATTTTGGCACAAGGCCAGCAAGTTCGGAGGAGGGAATAAGTCGATTATAGTGATCCTAGTGTTCAACAGGTGCTTATCTTATCGACCCTGAAAGAATGAAAGGCAAAGTCGACCTCGGCGGAATTTGAACTCAGAACGTAAAGTCGGACAAAATACTTTTGAGCATTTTGCCCGATTGCCGATTCTGGTAACGATTCTGTCAGCTCACCGCCGTAACATAATAATGATAACAACAACAACAACAATAATAATGATAATAATAACAATAATTATAATAATAATAATAATAATAATGATGATGATGATGATGATTATGATGATGATTATGATGATGACGATGATGATGATGATGGTAACAACAACAACAACAACAACAACAACAATAATAATAATAATAATAATAATAATAATAATAATAATAATAATAATAATAATAAATGCCCTGATACAGTACCAGACAGTGGCTCTCATGGCTTCTGATCTTAACTGATTGGAAGTGTTATCATGTACAATGTTTTGTCTTGGTATAAAAAGATGGGCTACAGCAAATATTCTGCTCAATACCACAGATTTGCTTGTCAGTTGTTTGGCCTTAACCAGTTGAGCATGTCCCTTAGTGGCTGACGATATGTGCATCTCTGATCATGATCAAAAGTAGTGGGGGAGCATCATAGCCATGTGTTGAGAGGGATTCTTTGGGGTTTGAATAATTCACCTCTGGAAACATGGGTGTTTCATTCAACATCCTTAAATAACCCTTATTCAGGGACCTTTTGAGCTGGATGGGTTACTCGACCGGAAGAAAATTCTAACTGGGCCCCACCTGCAAGGTCATGTGCTGTTTATCTTGATATGAGATCACCATGTCGCGCACATATGGTTGTGATGCATGTGCCTGGTGTACCTTTATCAGACGGGTAGTCATGATGGGTATACTGAGCTTTGTATGATGGGTATACTGAGCATTGGTACCCCCTGAGTCACTTTGATAGCATGCGCTGCTCTCTCACTCAATAACAACAACAACAACAATAATAATATTATAATAATAATAATAATAATAATAATAATAATAATAATAATAATAATAATGATGATAATAATAATAATAATAATAATAATAATAATAATAATAATAATAATAATAATAACAATAATAATAGTAGTAGTAGTAGTAGTAATAATAATAATAATAATAATAATAATAATAATAATAATAATAATAATAATGATAATGGTCGGGTGGGTGAATTTTGTTGGAACCCTGCAGGATGTTAAACAAAACCTGTAAAAGGACGGATTCAAGCGAGTCAACGGGCAACCAGCTAGATGAGTCTCTAAGTACTGCGAGGATAAATAGTGGAGATGGAAACCAACGTAGAATAAACAGTTTAAATGAGTGCAGGCAGGTCTCTCGGAAGTTTTGAGGGACAACCTGTTCAGTGGTGGTAACACGATATATTTACTTGTATGAAGGCGGGGATCTGGCAGAGTGGTTAGCACAACGGGCTTAGTGGTATTTCGTCTGCCGTTACATTCTGAGTTCAAATTCCGCCGAGGTCGACTTTGCCTTTCATCCTTTCGGGGTCGATAAATTAAATACCAGTTACGCACTGGGGTCGATATAATCGACTTAATCCGTTTGTCTGTCCTTGTTTGCCCTCTCTGTGTTTAGCCCCCTGTGGGTAGTAAAGAAATAGAAATAGATATAATTACTTGTTGGTGGTAACCTTCAAATACATACCTCAGTTATAAGAGAACCTTTAAAAAGGTGAAGTAAACCCAACGGCGACAAGGAAGCTGAAGCTGTCAGCGATGGTGTCGCGTCCGGCTGTTGGACTGTGGAAAGGGCAGCCATATTCCCAGTTGCAATCAAGCCACTACGGAACCTCATCAGCGAAGAAGATTAAAAGGGACAAAGGAGAACAAGAAATTGTTGTTTGAAAGTTACATTAGGAATAAACTAGAGAAAAGGGGCTATTGGAAAGGGTTATTAAAGAAAAAAATATTGTCAGTATGAAGAGCTGAAGGATGTGAGTGAAGAAGGGTTGGTTGATCAGATTAGAGGAATTAAGACAAAAATGTGGCTAGAGAGAATGGAACAAGAGACGATAATGGAAGTGAGAAAGAAACTGCGAGGGACAAGTGGTCCAAAAGAAATACACATACAACAGAAGAATCTACAAAGCTGGGACATAGAGGGAGGGCATCTACAATATATAGAAGATATAAGTGTACATCTAAATAGAAAGTCACCGGAGGAAATTAGACCAGAGCTAGCCACTATTTGTGACAGAATTGTGGAGGTAATGTTACTTTAGGACTGGTAAAAGTTACCACCATTGAAGTCATGTGATAGGGCAAAGCTAAGATCAGAATTCTGGAAAGCGAGTGAAGTTGTCAGGAAATTTTCAATTACGGATATCACTGAATTAAATTCTTTCGTGTATGTCACTGCTTGTGTCATCACAGAGAAGATGGGAATGTTTAGAGAAAGGAAAGTACAAAGAAAGAGAATCTTTCTGGGAAAAGGAGAATGAAAGAAAGCATCAATGCATGGCGGAAGGATTTAAGTAAGATCGAGTAAGAAGAGGAAATGTGAGGCTCAACGAAAGAGAACTGAATTACATGAATAAGAAATAACACGCAGTGGATAAGGGTGCTCTACATCGGATAGGTTAAAACAAAAGCTCAAAGCGAGTGGAGTTAAGATCAAAATATACGAGGAAAGCTGGCCACGGTTCAAACAAAATCATCTGTTTAGAACAAGTCAGATGTTCTACAAGACTCTGGATGGAGGAGATAAGAAAGAAGCGAATAGAGTTAAGATCAAAAGATACAAGGAAAGATGTCTACAGTTTAAACGAAATCATGTTTGGAACAAATCAGAAGTTGTTCTACAAGACTCTGGATGGAGGAGATAAGGAAGAAGCAGAGTTACTTAATCCCATAGAAACAACCTCGTTTTGGAGGAAGATATGATCAGAGAATGTCGAACACAACAACAGAGCCATGAAGTGGAAAAAGAATTCAAGGACATGGAGATATAGAAGGCCATTGTCATCATGTTGGAAGATATTCAAGTTAGAGATGGTAAGAGGAGAAAATGGAAGGCAGCTGATCAGGGCTTAGTTCTGTTTTTTTTGTTCAAACTTTTGACGAATTTATATCCTAAACTACAACTCCTTCAAGGCTGTGTACATCAAAGAATTGTTCCAGAATGGATGGTCAAATAAAGAACAGTGTTGATTCAGGACCTAACCAAGGGTGCCGTGGCTAGTAACTATCGTCCGATTGCTTGTTTTACCTAGGATGTGGAATCTTCTAATTGAGATAATAGGGAAGAAACTGTAAGACCATCTTGAAAGAAATGAACTACTAGCAGATAAACAAAAAGGCTGTAGGAAGAGATCACGAGGAACAAAGGATCCGTTGCTGATCGCTAAAGCAAATCTTAAGAACTGCTGAAGGTTGACAAGCCAATCGATGGCTTAGATTGATAATAGGAAGGCATATGATATGGTTCTTCATTCATGTATTCTGAAATGCCTGAAGATGGTCGGGGCAGCGAAAATTTTGATTTATTTGTTCAAAAATAGTATGAGAGACTGGAGGACAGTTTTGACTGAAAATGGAAGAGACTGGACAAATGGACAGCACGAGGGGAATCTTTCAAGAAGACTCGGTATCACCTTAACTGTATATTGTTTGCATATTACCACTCTCCATGGTTCTGAGAAAGATGGGAGCTGGTTACAAGCTGCATAAAAACAGGAGACCAATCAATCATCTGATTTTTATGGATGATTTGAAGCTTTTTGGATCTAGCAGTGGTCAATTAGATTCCTTTATTCAGTCCGAACAAATCTTCTTTCAAGACGTCTAGATGGCTTTTGGTATAGAGAAATGAACTGTTATTGAACTGAGGAGAGGGCGAAAAGTCGACACTATTGCAAGGCTCACACATTTTGCCTTTCTGCCCTTTCTTATAGGCCTTCCATGTAAATGAAGTTTTTTTTTCTGTTTACTAATTTTTTTGTTTGCTAAAATCCGTAGTTAAACGTGTAGATTTGATATACCCAATTGTCATTTTATATTTTTACTACAATGTTGTTTGCTAATGTTTTCTTTGTACGAATTTTCCGTTGTAGGCAGCATTTCCACTTCTACATTGATCACCGATTAGTTTTCCTTCGTGGTCGATTCCATGGTGAGTATATCGCCATATTCATCCAGTGTCATCCTGAAATATTTTGGGTGTTTTGTTTTGAAGACACATTCGTAAATGTAACTCCATTCACATGTCTCCTCAGGATGGAATTAAAATAGGTTCTTTTCAGGAGCATGCGTGAATGGCCGTTTTTAGAGCCTTCTTTCTCGCAATGGCATCTTGCGAAGATTAACTCGAAATCTTTTCGTATCCTTACATGACAAGATTATGTTTCACTTAGCATTTTCTGCAATCTTCCCCAAAATCATAATCGAAAGAGTGTTCCACCCATCTCTGCTGAATAATTTTGGCCAAAAATTGGGTTATTGTTGTTGTTGTTGTTGTTGGTAATGGTGGTGATGGCTTCGATGTTTTCTTTCTTAACATTTTTAAGTTTCAGTCCGTCTTCAAATTTGTTGTTGTTGCTGTTGAGCGAAGTGGTCTCCATCCCAGAGTGGGAGAAGTCCGAAACGTGGTCCTTTGCTATTCGTAAGACCCGCAGAAGAGAAAGCAGGTCAACCCCCGACACCGAGAGCATCGACGGATGGATGAATGCGCATCCAGGCTCAGCGGTTGCATAGGAAGTCGGGGACAAGAAACAAGAAGAAAGAGTGAGAGAAAGTTGGAGCGAAAGAGTACAACAGGGTCGCCACCACACCCTGCCGGAGACTCGTGGAGCTTTAGGTGTTTTCGCTCAATAAACACACACAACGCCCGGTCTGGGAATCGAAACCGCGATACTCCGACCGCGAGCTCGCTGCCCTAACCACTGGGCCATTGCGCCTCCACTGTTGTGGGTAGTGGTGGTGGTGGTGGTGGTGGTGGTGGTGACTTCGAGGTTTTCTTTGTTAAAGTTTTCCATATTCTGTTATCTGTACTTTACTCTGTAGTCTGTTTCTTGTACTTTACTCCGTACTCTGCTTTCACTGTGACGACATAGTGCTTCCCACTCCTACCCTCACTCACAGCATTCTGCTAATGCTCCACACTCCCCCCCCCTCTCACTGTGTTGTCTGCTGTTTTCTCTATCGAGGGAGAAATCAAAATTTTCATTACAGAAACAAATTTAAGTTAAGGTGTCCCAAATCTCCCGAATTGGGGGACAACGTACGAAAACAAACTCCCCAGTCGCCAGAAATCAACTTGTCTTCCACGAGGGTATACATTTCTAAACTAAATACAACAATTTTCCTTGGTTTATATACGTGATTCGTTTGCAGAAATTACAAATCCGATGTCAAGCACGATTGCCCGTTTGACGGCCATAATAACACTAACAATAATAAAAATCCTTTCTACTAAAGGCACAAGGCCTGAAATTTTACGGAAGCAGGATAGCACTTGTTTTATCGACTCCAAAAGGATGAAAAGCAAAATCTACCTCAGTGGAATTTGAACTCAGAACGTAAAGACGGACGAAATGCCGCTAAGCATTTCGCCATGCTTGCTAACGATTCTGTCAACTCGCTGCCTTAATGACAATAATAATAATAATAATAATAATAATAATAATAATAATAATAATGATAAAAATAAAAATAATCATAAAAGAGTAAAAGAGTAAAAGAGTAAAGAGAGAGTGTTATTTCTGCTATAGCAGGGGTTCTTCAACCGGGGTCCGCATGGATCATGGGAGTCCACGGATGTAACATAAAAAATGGTGGGGGTCCTCAGTGATTTTTCTCGGAAACATGAGATCGGTAATTAAACTTCTTACCACACAGCTATATATATATGTATCACGTGATCAAGTGACCGACCAGACCATCAGATGTTGTTACACATCGCTGGTCACAATGCGTTCGCATTGTTTTAGCCTTCGAATGAACGCCACCCCACTGGCTAAGCGAGCAGGCCATATATATATATATATATATATATATATATATATATATATATATATATATATATATATATATATATATTATATATATATATATATATAGTTGAGATTTATAGAAAAAAACGAAAGACAAATACAGGTGTATGAACACAAGCAGGTGTATTAGTTTGACGGTCGGTAAAGTGAAAAAGTCTTCTACATGAAGCTATATATATATGTATGCATGTACGTATGTATGTATGTATGTATGTATGTATGTATGTATGTATGTATGTATGTATGTATGTATGCATGTATGTATGTATGTGTGCACGCACACACGCGCACATATACATATACATACATGCTCATATCAACTTGAATACACACATGCACGATACGCACGTTTACATACATATATATTTTTTATATATACACATCTCTCTCTCTCTCACACACACACACTCTACATATATATATATATATATATATATATATAGATATATATATATATATATATATATATATATATATATAGATATATATATATATACATATATATATACATATATATATATATACATACATATATATATATATATATATATATATATATATATATATATATATATATATATATATATATTATATATATATATTACGGAGATGTACTCGCATAGCAAGTAATTTGATCTGAGATCGTGTGCTGAATCGAAAACAATTGCAGCGTGGAAGGTGTTTATAAGCCATTTAAGAAACACCAAAAGCCGTTCGATTCACTTCAACATTTAAGTTTAATTTGTCAAAATATTTTCGTCGCTAAAATCCGCGACCTGTTCACTGACAAAGTCCGTGCTGCATCTCAGTTTATATATATATATATATATATATATATCCATATATATATCTATATATCTACATCTATATATATATATATATATATATATATATATATATATACATATATATATATATATATATGCACACAGAGAAACGTATACAAGCATGGGCGTGGGTGTACGCGAGCGCGCAAGGGTTTGTAGGATTATATAAGCTC